>NW_027440177.1:0-242886 GCF_031893055.1 Leptodactylus fuscus | reverse complement strand
TTCCAGGACGTCAACACGGAACTCGATGACAGCGCCGTGGAACTTCAAGGACGGCATCACGGAACTCGATGATATTGTCACTTTTTGGCATCGCAATGGCACTTCTTATCTCCCAACTCCCTCCCTAGTTTACCTTTACACCCCCTAGTTTGCCCACATGTCCACTCGCAGGCTACACACCCCTACCTTACACACTTCCCCAAACCCCCTTCTCTGAGGCCCATGGTATACCCCTATCTGATACACCTTTTCTCTTCTCTGTTCCCTCCATCCTGCCCCCTACCCATCTGCACCCACTTTGGATCACTCTATCATACAGGATGACGCTCCCAATCGGTCCCTCGGAGAGGACTACAACACTGCAGACACTTCCCACACTTTCTGGCACCAACTAGCAGGACCGTTCCCTAAGGCTCATGGCGGGATTCGAACCTAGGACACCAGCGTTGTAAGGTGCTTTAAGACCACGCTGCTAACCGCTGAGCCACCGTGCTACCCGTGCTAAGCCTCTGTGCTGCCCTGCCCTGTATAGTTAGGAGAAATGTTTGTCATGGGTTTAAGATGTTCTTTTTGATGCATATGGTCATTGTCCAGGAACTAGACGTGAGATTGTGAAGGGCTAAAAATAACGTTAAAAGTCTGACGGTTGGACGGGAGGTTTGGGCAAAAACTCGCATAAATCACACTCCCTGAGGGGATTTGAACTCTCGACCCTGTGGTCGCAAGTCTGCAGCTCTGACCACTAAGCCATGGAACCGCCGCACTTGTAGCCTCAACCAATCTGCTGACCTAATGATGCACTCTTCAATGACGTTGGACGGGTGGTTTGGGCAAAAACTCGCATAAGACACACGACCTGAGGGGATTTGAACTCTCGACCCCATGGTCGCAAGGGCGTAGCTCTAACCACTGAGCCACGGAACCGCCGCACTTGCAGCTTTAACCAATCTGCTGACCTAATGAGGCACTCTTCAATGAGCTGGATAGCTCTGATAGATTATTGCTCGGATAAGATGTTCTTTTTGATGCATATGGTCATTGTCCAGGAACTAGACGTGAGATTGTGAAGGGCTAAAAATAACGTTAAAAGTCTGACGGTTGGACGGGTGGTTTGGGCAAAAACTCACGTAACTCACACGCCCTGAGGGGATTTGAACTCTCGACCCTGCGGTCGCAAGGCTGCAGCTCTGTCCACTAAGCCATGGAACCGCTGCCCTTGTATCCTCAACCAATCTGCTGACCTAATGATGCACTCTTCAATGAGCTGTATAGCGCTGATAGATTATTGCTTGTCTAGGATTTGTTTGGAATGTATATGGTCTTGTCCATGAGATTAGTCAGGAAGTGCGGTGGCTCAGTGGTTAGCAGTTCGCTGTGAAACGCTGAGGTCCTGAGTTCAAATCCTGTCAAGGGCCATGGGGAGCGTAGTCACTAAATGAATAACCCATTGGGTGGAGGCCAATGGAACTCTGGGACATCCTCACAGGACTAGATGACATCGCAATGGAACGCCATGTCATCATCACAGAACCCGATGAAATCGCAATGGAACTTCTGGGACGTCAACACAGAACTCAATGACATCGCAATGGAATGTCTGGGATGTCAACACGGAACTCGATGACATCACGGTGGAACTTCAAGGACGGCATCACGGAACTCGATGACATCGTGGTGGAACTGCCAAGCCGTCACGGAACTCGATGACATTGCGGTGGAACTTCAAGGACGGCATCACGGAACTCGATGACATCGTGGTGGAACTTCCAGGACGGCATCACGGAGCTCGATGAACTTCCAGGACGTCAACACGGAACTCGATGATATTGTCACTTTTTGGCATCGCAATGGCACTTCTTATCTCCCAACTCCCTCGTCTACCTTTACACCCCCTAGTTTGCCCACATGTCCACTCGCAGGCTACACACCCCTACCTTACACACTTCCCCAAACCCCCTTCTCTGTGGCCCATGGTATACCCCTATCTGATACACCTTTTCTCTTCTCTGTTCCCTCCATCCTGCCCCCTACCCATCTGCACCCACTTTGGATCACTCTATCATACAGGATGACGCTCCCAATCGGTCCCTCGGAGAGGACTACAACACTGCAGACACTTCCCACACTTTCTGGCACCAACTAGCAGGACCGTTCCCTAAGGCTCATGGCGGGATTCGAACCTAGGACACCAGCGTTGTAAGGTGCTTTAAGACCACGCTGCTAACCGCTGAGCCACCGTGCTACCCGTGCTAAGCCTCTGTGCTGCCCTGCCCTGTATAGTTAGGAGAAATGTTTGTCATGGGTTTAAGATGTTCTTTTTGATGCATATGGTCATTGTCCAGGAACTAGACGTGAGATTGTGAAGGGCTAAAAATAACGTTAAAAGTCTGACGGTTGGACGGGAGGTTTGGGCAAAAACTCGCATAAATCACACTCCCTGAGGGGATTTGAACTCTCGACCCTGTGGTCGCAAGTCTGCAGCTCTGACCACTAAGCCATGGAACCGCCGCACTTGTAGCCTCAACCAATCTGCTGACCTAATGATGCACTCTTCAATGACGTTGGACGGGTGGTTTGGGCAAAAACTCGCATAAGACACACGACCTGAGGGGATTTGAACTCTCGACCCCATGGTCGCAAGGGCGTAGCTCTAACCACTGAGCCACGGAACCGCCGCACTTGCAGCTTTAACCAATCTGCTGACCTAATGAGGCACTCTTCAATGAGCTGGATAGCTCTGATAGATTATTGCTCGGATAAGATGTTCTTTTTGATGCATATGGTCATTGTCCAGGAACTAGACGTGAGATTGTGAAGGGCTAAAAATAACGTTAAAAGTCTGACGGTTGGACGGGTGGTTTGGGCAAAAACTCACGTAACTCACACGCCCTGAGGGGATTTGAACTCTCGACCCTGCGGTCGCAAGGCTGCAGCTCTGACCACTAAGCCATGGAACCGCCGCACTTGTATCCTCAACCAATCTGCTGACCTAATGATGCACTCTTCAATGAGCTGTATAGCGCTGATAGATTATTGCTTGTCTAGGATTTGTTTGGAATGTATATGGTCTTGTCCATGAGATTAGTCAGGAAGTGCGGTGGCTCAGTGGTTAGCAGTTCGCTGTGAAACGCTGAGGTCCTGAGTTCAAATCCCGTCAAGGGCCATGGGGAGCGTAGTTACTAAATGAATAACCCATTGGGTGGAGGCCAATGGAACGCTGGGACATCCTCACAGGACTAGATGACATCGCAATGGAACGCCATGTCATCATCACAGAACCCGATGAAATCGCAATGGAACTTCTGGGACGTCAACACAGAACTCAATGACATCGCAATGGAATGTCTGGGATGTCAACACGGAACTCGATGACATCACGGTGGAACTTCAAGGACGGCATCACGGAACTCGATGACATCGTGGTGGAACTGCCAAGCCGTCACGGAACTCGATGACATTGCGGTGGAACTTCAAGGACGGCATCACGGAACTCGATGACATCGTGGTGGAACTTCCAGGACGGCATCACGGAGCTCGATGAACTTCCAGGACGTCAACACGGAACTCGATGACAGCGCCGTGGAACTTCAAGGTCGGCATCGTGGAACTCGATGACATCACGGTGGAACTTCAAGGACAGCATCACAGAACTCGATGACATGGAACGCTGGGACATCCTCACAGGACTAGATGACATCGCAATGGAACTTCCAGGACGGCATCACGGAGCTCGATGAACTTCCAGGACGTCAACACGGAACTCGATGACAGCGCTGTGGAACTTCAAGGACGGCATCATGGAACTCGATGACATTGCGGTGAATCTTCTGGGACGGCATCACGGAACTCGATGATATTGTCACTTTTTGGCATCGCAATGGCACTTCTTATCTCCCAACTCCCTCCCTAGTCTACCTTTACACCCCCTAGTTTGCCCACATGTCCACTCGCAGGCTACACACCCCTACCTTACACACTTCCCCAAACCCCCTTCTCTGAGGCCCATGGTATACCCCTATCTGATACACCTTTTCTCTTCTCTGTTCCCTCCATCCTGCCCCCTACCCTTCTGCACCCACTTTGGATCACTCTATCATACAGGATGACGCTCCCAATCGGTCCCTCGGAGAGGACTACAACACTGCAGACACTTCCCACACTTTCTGGCACCAACTAGCAGGACCGTTCCCTAAGGCTCATGGCGGGATTCGAACCTAGGACACCAGCGTTGTAAGGTGCTTTAAGACCACGCTGCTAACCGCTGAGCCACCGTGCTACCCGTGCTAAGCCTCTGTGCTGCCCTGCCCTGTATAGTTAGGAGAAATGTTTGTCATGGGTTTAAGATGTTCTTTTTGATGCATATGGTCATTGTCCAGGAACTAGACGTGAGATTGTGAAGGGCTAAAAATAACGTTAAAAGTCTGACGGTTGGACGGGTGGTTTGGGCAAAAACTCACGTAACTCACACGCCCTGAGGGGATTTGAACTCTCGACCCTGCGGTCGCAAGGCTGCAGCTCTGACCACTAAGCCATGGAACCGCCGCACTTGTATCCTCAACCAATCTGCTGACCTAATGATGCACTCTTCAATGAGCTGTATAGCGCTGATAGATTATTGCTTGTCTAGGATTTGTTTGGAATGTATATGGTCTTGTCCATGAGATTAGTCAGGAAGTGCGGTGGCTCAGTGGTTAGCAGTTCGCTGTGAAACGCTGAGGTCCTGAGTTCAAATCCCGTCAAGGGCCATGGGGAGCGTAGTCACTAAATGAATAACCCATTGGGTGGAGGCCAATGGAACTCTGGGACATCCTCACAGGACTAGATGACATCGCAATGGAACGCCATGTCATCATCACAGAACCCGATGAAATCGCAATGGAACTTCTGGGACGTCAACACAGAACTCAATGACATCGCAATGGAATGTCTGGGATGTCAACACGGAACTCGATGACATCACGGTGGAACTTCAAGGACGGCATCACGGAGCTCGATGAACTTCCAGGACGTCAACACGGAACTCGATGACAGCGCCGTGGAACTTCAAGGTCGGCATCGTGGAAGTCGATGACATCACGGTGGAACTTCAAGGACGGCATCACGGAACTCGATGACATCGTGGTGGAACTTCCAGGACGGCATCACGGAGCTCGATGAACTTCCAGGACGTCAACACGGAACTCGATGACAGCGCCGTGGAACTTCAAGGACGGCATCACGGAACTCGATGATATTGTCACTTTTTGGCATCGCAATGGCACTTCTTATCTCCCAACTCCCTCCCTAGTTTACCTTTACACCCCCTAGTTTGCCCACATGTCCACTCGCAGGCTACACACCCCTACCTTACACACTTCCCCAAACCCCCTTCTCTGAGGCCCATGGTATACCCCTATCTGATACACCTTTTCTCTTCTCTGTTCCCTCCATCCTGCCCCCTACCCATCTGCACCCACTTTGGATCACTCTATCATACAGGATGACGCTCCCAATCGGTCCCTCGGAGAGGACTACAACACTGCAGACACTTCCCACACTTTCTGGCACCAACTAGCAGGACCGTTCCCTAAGGCTCATGGCGGGATTCGAACCTAGGACACCAGCGTTGTAAGGTGCTTTAAGACCACGCTGCTAACCGCTGAGCCACCGTGCTACCCGTGCTAAGCCTCTGTGCTGCCCTGCCCTGTATAGTTAGGAGAAATGTTTGTCATGGGTTTAAGATGTTCTTTTTGATGCATATGGTCATTGTCCAGGAACTAGACGTGAGATTGTGAAGGGCTAAAAATAACGTTAAAAGTCTGACGGTTGGACGGGAGGTTTGGGCAAAAACTCGCATAAATCACACTCCCTGAGGGGATTTGAACTCTCGACCCTGTGGTCGCAAGTCTGCAGCTCTGACCACTAAGCCATGGAACCGCCGCACTTGTAGCCTCAACCAATCTGCTGACCTAATGATGCACTCTTCAATGACGTTGGACGGGTGGTTTGGGCAAAAACTCGCATAAGACACACGACCTGAGGGGATTTGAACTCTCGACCCCATGGTCGCAAGGGCGTAGCTCTAACCACTGAGCCACGGAACCGCCGCACTTGCAGCTTTAACCAATCTGCTGACCTAATGAGGCACTCTTCAATGAGCTGGATAGCTCTGATAGATTATTGCTCGGATAAGATGTTCTTTTTGATGCATATGGTCATTGTCCAGGAACTAGACGTGAGATTGTGAAGGGCTAAAAATAACGTTAAAAGTCTGACGGTTGGACGGGTGGTTTGGGCAAAAACTCACGTAACTCACACGCCCTGAGGGGATTTGAACTCTCGACCCTGCGGTCGCAAGGCTGCAGCTCTGTCCACTAAGCCATGGAACCGCTGCCCTTGTATCCTCAACCAATCTGCTGACCTAATGATGCACTCTTCAATGAGCTGTATAGCGCTGATAGATTATTGCTTGTCTAGGATTTGTTTGGAATGTATATGGTCTTGTCCATGAGATTAGTCAGGAAGTGCGGTGGCTCAGTGGTTAGCAGTTCGCTGTGAAACGCTGAGGTCCTGAGTTCAAATCCTGTCAAGGGCCATGGGGAGCGTAGTCACTAAATGAATAACCCATTGGGTGGAGGCCAATGGAACTCTGGGACATCCTCACAGGACTAGATGACATCGCAATGGAACGCCATGTCATCATCACAGAACCCGATGAAATCGCAATGGAACTTCTGGGACGTCAACACAGAACTCAATGACATCGCAATGGAATGTCTGGGATGTCAACACGGAACTCGATGACATCACGGTGGAACTTCAAGGACGGCATCACGGAACTCGATGACATCGTGGTGGAACTGCCAAGCCGTCACGGAACTCGATGACATTGCGGTGGAACTTCAAGGACGGCATCACGGAACTCGATGACATCGTGGTGGAACTTCCAGGACGGCATCACGGAGCTCGATGAACTTCCAGGACGTCAACACGGAACTCGATGATATTGTCACTTTTTGGCATCGCAATGGCACTTCTTATCTCCCAACTCCCTCCCTAGTCTACCTTTACACCCCCTAGTTTGCCCACATGTCCACTCGCAGGCTACACACCCCTACCTTACACACTTCCCCAAACCCCCTTCTCTGAGGCCCATGGTATACCCCTATCTGATACACCTTTTCTCTTCTCTGTTCCCTCCATCCTGCCCCCTACCCTTCTGCACCCACTTTGGATCACTCTATCATACAGGATGACGCTCCCAATCGGTCCCTCGGAGAGGACTACAACACTGCAGACACTTCCCACACTTTCTGGCACCAACTAGCAGGACCGTTCCCTAAGGCTCATGGCGGGATTCGAACCTAGGACACCAGCGTTGTAAGGTGCTTTAAGACCACGCTGCTAACCGCTGAGCCACCGTGCTACCCGTGCTAAGCCTCTGTGCTGCCCTGCCCTGTATAGTTAGGAGAAATGTTTGTCATGGGTTTAAGATGTTCTTTTTGATGCATATGGTCATTGTCCAGGAACTAGACGTGAGATTGTGAAGGGCTAAAAATAACGTTAAAAGTCTGACGGTTGGACGGGAGGTTTGGGCAAAAACTCGCATAAATCACACTCCCTGAGGGGATTCGAACTCTCGACCCTGTGGTCGCAAGTCTGCAGCTCTGACCACTAAGCCATGGAACCGCCGCACTTGTAGCCTCAACCAATCTGCTGACCTAATGATGCACTCTTCAATGAGCTGTATAGCGCTGATAGATTATTGCTTGTCTAGGATTTGTTTGGAATGTATATGGTCTTGTCCATGAGATTAGTCAGGAAGTGCGGTGGCTCAGTGGTTAGCAGTTCGCTGTGAAACGCTGAGGTCCTGAGTTCAAATCCCGTCAAGGGCCATGGGGAGCGTAGTCACTAAATGAATAACCCATTGGGTGGAGGCCAATGGAACTCTGGGACATCCTCACAGGACTAGATGACATCGCAATGGAACGCCATGTCATCATCACAGAACCCGATGAAATCGCAATGGAACTTCTGGGACGTCAACACAGAACTCAATGACATCGCAATGGAATGTCTGGGATGTCAACACGGAACTCGATGACATCACGGTGGAACTTCAAGGACGGCATCACGGAACTCGATGACATCGTGGTGGAACTGCCAAGCCGTCACGGAACTCGATGACATTGCGGTGGAACTTCAAGGACGGCATCACGGAACTCGATGACATCGTGGTGGAACTTCCAGGACGGCATCACGGAGCTCGATGAACTTCCAGGACGTCAACACGGAACTCGATGATATTGTCACTTTTTGGCATCGCAATGGCACTTCTTATCTCCCAACTCCCTCGTCTACCTTTACACCCCCTAGTTTGCCCACATGTCCACTCGCAGGCTACACACCCCTACCTTACACACTTCCCCAAACCCCCTTCTCTGTGGCCCATGGTATACCCCTATCTGATACACCTTTTCTCTTCTCTGTTCCCTCCATCCTGCCCCCTACCCATCTGCACCCACTTTGGATCACTCTATCATACAGGATGACGCTCCCAATCGGTCCCTCGGAGAGGACTACAACACTGCAGACACTTCCCACACTTTCTGGCACCAACTAGCAGGACCGTTCCCTAAGGCTCATGGCGGGATTCGAACCTAGGACACCAGCGTTGTAAGGTGCTTTAAGACCACGCTGCTAACCGCTGAGCCACCGTGCTACCCGTGCTAAGCCTCTGTGCTGCCCTGCCCTGTATAGTTAGGAGAAATGTTTGTCATGGGTTTAAGATGTTCTTTTTGATGCATATGGTCATTGTCCAGGAACTAGACGTGAGATTGTGAAGGGCTAAAAATAACGTTAAAAGTCTGACGGTTGGACGGGAGGTTTGGGCAAAAACTCGCATAAATCACACTCCCTGAGGGGATTTGAACTCTCGACCCTGTGGTCGCAAGTCTGCAGCTCTGACCACTAAGCCATGGAACCGCCGCACTTGTAGCCTCAACCAATCTGCTGACCTAATGATGCACTCTTCAATGACGTTGGACGGGTGGTTTGGGCAAAAACTCGCATAAGACACACGACCTGAGGGGATTTGAACTCTCGACCCCATGGTCGCAAGGGCGTAGCTCTAACCACTGAGCCACGGAACCGCCGCACTTGCAGCTTTAACCAATCTGCTGACCTAATGAGGCACTCTTCAATGAGCTGGATAGCTCTGATAGATTATTGCTCGGATAAGATGTTCTTTTTGATGCATATGGTCATTGTCCAGGAACTAGACGTGAGATTGTGAAGGGCTAAAAATAACGTTAAAAGTCTGACGGTTGGACGGGTGGTTTGGGCAAAAACTCACGTAACTCACACGCCCTGAGGGGATTTGAACTCTCGACCCTGCGGTCGCAAGGCTGCAGCTCTGACCACTAAGCCATGGAACCGCCGCACTTGTATCCTCAACCAATCTGCTGACCTAATGATGCACTCTTCAATGAGCTGTATAGCGCTGATAGATTATTGCTTGTCTAGGATTTGTTTGGAATGTATATGGTCTTGTCCATGAGATTAGTCAGGAAGTGCGGTGGCTCAGTGGTTAGCAGTTCGCTGTGAAACGCTGAGGTCCTGAGTTCAAATCCCGTCAAGGGCCATGGGGAGCGTAGTTACTAAATGAATAACCCATTGGGTGGAGGCCAATGGAACGCTGGGACATCCTCACAGGACTAGATGACATCGCAATGGAACGCCATGTCATCATCACAGAACCCGATGAAATCGCAATGGAACTTCTGGGACGTCAACACAGAACTCAATGACATCGCAATGGAATGTCTGGGATGTCAACACGGAACTCGATGACATCACGGTGGAACTTCAAGGACGGCATCACGGAACTCGATGACATCGTGGTGGAACTGCCAAGCCGTCACGGAACTCGATGACATTGCGGTGGAACTTCAAGGACGGCATCACGGAACTCGATGACATCGTGGTGGAACTTCCAGGACGGCATCACGGAGCTCGATGAACTTCCAGGACGTCAACACGGAACTCGATGACAGCGCCGTGGAACTTCAAGGTCGGCATCGTGGAACTCGATGACATCACGGTGGAACTTCAAGGACAGCATCACAGAACTCGATGACATGGAACGCTGGGACATCCTCACAGGACTAGATGACATCGCAATGGAACTTCCAGGACGGCATCACGGAGCTCGATGAACTTCCAGGACGTCAACACGGAACTCGATGACAGCGCTGTGGAACTTCAAGGACGGCATCATGGAACTCGATGACATTGCGGTGAATCTTCTGGGACGGCATCACGGAACTCGATGATATTGTCACTTTTTGGCATCGCAATGGCACTTCTTATCTCCCAACTCCCTCCCTAGTCTACCTTTACACCCCCTAGTTTGCCCACATGTCCACTCGCAGGCTACACACCCCTACCTTACACACTTCCCCAAACCCCCTTCTCTGAGGCCCATGGTATACCCCTATCTGATACACCTTTTCTCTTCTCTGTTCCCTCCATCCTGCCCCCTACCCTTCTGCACCCACTTTGGATCACTCTATCATACAGGATGACGCTCCCAATCGGTCCCTCGGAGAGGACTACAACACTGCAGACACTTCCCACACTTTCTGGCACCAACTAGCAGGACCGTTCCCTAAGGCTCATGGCGGGATTCGAACCTAGGACACCAGCGTTGTAAGGTGCTTTAAGACCACGCTGCTAACCGCTGAGCCACCGTGCTACCCGTGCTAAGCCTCTGTGCTGCCCTGCCCTGTATAGTTAGGAGAAATGTTTGTCATGGGTTTAAGATGTTCTTTTTGATGCATATGGTCATTGTCCAGGAACTAGACGTGAGATTGTGAAGGGCTAAAAATAACGTTAAAAGTCTGACGGTTGGACGGGTGGTTTGGGCAAAAACTCACGTAACTCACACGCCCTGAGGGGATTTGAACTCTCGACCCTGCGGTCGCAAGGCTGCAGCTCTGACCACTAAGCCATGGAACCGCCGCACTTGTATCCTCAACCAATCTGCTGACCTAATGATGCACTCTTCAATGAGCTGTATAGCGCTGATAGATTATTGCTTGTCTAGGATTTGTTTGGAATGTATATGGTCTTGTCCATGAGATTAGTCAGGAAGTGCGGTGGCTCAGTGGTTAGCAGTTCGCTGTGAAACGCTGAGGTCCTGAGTTCAAATCCCGTCAAGGGCCATGGGGAGCGTAGTCACTAAATGAATAACCCATTGGGTGGAGGCCAATGGAACTCTGGGACATCCTCACAGGACTAGATGACATCGCAATGGAACGCCATGTCATCATCACAGAACCCGATGAAATCGCAATGGAACTTCTGGGACGTCAACACAGAACTCAATGACATCGCAATGGAATGTCTGGGATGTCAACACGGAACTCGATGACATCACGGTGGAACTTCAAGGACGGCATCACGGAGCTCGATGAACTTCCAGGACGTCAACACGGAACTCGATGACAGCGCCGTGGAACTTCAAGGTCGGCATCGTGGAAGTCGATGACATCACGGTGGAACTTCAAGGACGGCATCACGGAACTCGATGACATCGTGGTGGAACTTCCAGGACGGCATCACGGAGCTCGATGAACTTCCAGGACGTCAACACGGAACTCGATGACAGCGCCGTGGAACTTCAAGGACGGCATCACGGAACTCGATGATATTGTCACTTTTTGGCATCGCAATGGCACTTCTTATCTCCCAACTCCCTCCCTAGTTTACCTTTACACCCCCTAGTTTGCCCACATGTCCACTCGCAGGCTACACACCCCTACCTTACACACTTCCCCAAACCCCCTTCTCTGAGGCCCATGGTATACCCCTATCTGATACACCTTTTCTCTTCTCTGTTCCCTCCATCCTGCCCCCTACCCATCTGCACCCACTTTGGATCACTCTATCATACAGGATGACGCTCCCAATCGGTCCCTCGGAGAGGACTACAACACTGCAGACACTTCCCACACTTTCTGGCACCAACTAGCAGGACCGTTCCCTAAGGCTCATGGCGGGATTCGAACCTAGGACACCAGCGTTGTAAGGTGCTTTAAGACCACGCTGCTAACCGCTGAGCCACCGTGCTACCCGTGCTAAGCCTCTGTGCTGCCCTGCCCTGTATAGTTAGGAGAAATGTTTGTCATGGGTTTAAGATGTTCTTTTTGATGCATATGGTCATTGTCCAGGAACTAGACGTGAGATTGTGAAGGGCTAAAAATAACGTTAAAAGTCTGACGGTTGGACGGGAGGTTTGGGCAAAAACTCGCATAAATCACACTCCCTGAGGGGATTTGAACTCTCGACCCTGTGGTCGCAAGTCTGCAGCTCTGACCACTAAGCCATGGAACCGCCGCACTTGTAGCCTCAACCAATCTGCTGACCTAATGATGCACTCTTCAATGACGTTGGACGGGTGGTTTGGGCAAAAACTCGCATAAGACACACGACCTGAGGGGATTTGAACTCTCGACCCCATGGTCGCAAGGGCGTAGCTCTAACCACTGAGCCACGGAACCGCCGCACTTGCAGCTTTAACCAATCTGCTGACCTAATGAGGCACTCTTCAATGAGCTGGATAGCTCTGATAGATTATTGCTCGGATAAGATGTTCTTTTTGATGCATATGGTCATTGTCCAGGAACTAGACGTGAGATTGTGAAGGGCTAAAAATAACGTTAAAAGTCTGACGGTTGGACGGGTGGTTTGGGCAAAAACTCACGTAACTCACACGCCCTGAGGGGATTTGAACTCTCGACCCTGCGGTCGCAAGGCTGCAGCTCTGTCCACTAAGCCATGGAACCGCTGCCCTTGTATCCTCAACCAATCTGCTGACCTAATGATGCACTCTTCAATGAGCTGTATAGCGCTGATAGATTATTGCTTGTCTAGGATTTGTTTGGAATGTATATGGTCTTGTCCATGAGATTAGTCAGGAAGTGCGGTGGCTCAGTGGTTAGCAGTTCGCTGTGAAACGCTGAGGTCCTGAGTTCAAATCCTGTCAAGGGCCATGGGGAGCGTAGTCACTAAATGAATAACCCATTGGGTGGAGGCCAATGGAACTCTGGGACATCCTCACAGGACTAGATGACATCGCAATGGAACGCCATGTCATCATCACAGAACCCGATGAAATCGCAATGGAACTTCTGGGACGTCAACACAGAACTCAATGACATCGCAATGGAATGTCTGGGATGTCAACACGGAACTCGATGACATCACGGTGGAACTTCAAGGACGGCATCACGGAACTCGATGACATCGTGGTGGAACTGCCAAGCCGTCACGGAACTCGATGACATTGCGGTGGAACTTCCAGGACGGCATCACGGAACTCGATGACATCGTGGTGGAACTTCCAGGACGGCATCACGGAGCTCGATGAACTTCCAGGACGTCAACACGGAACTCGATGATATTGTCACTTTTTGGCATCGCAATGGCACTTCTTATCTCCCAACTCCCTCCCTAGTCTACCTTTACACCCCCTAGTTTGCCCACATGTCCACTCGCAGGCTACACACCCCTACCTTACACACTTCCCCAAACCCCCTTCTCTGAGGCCCATGGTATACCCCTATCTGATACACCTTTTCTCTTCTCTGTTCCCTCCATCCTGCCCCCTACCCTTCTGCACCCACTTTGGATCACTCTATCATACAGGATGACGCTCCCAATCGGTCCCTCGGAGAGGACTACAACACTGCAGACACTTCCCACACTTTCTGGCACCAACTAGCAGGACCGTTCCCTAAGGCTCATGGCGGGATTCGAACCTAGGACACCAGCGTTGTAAGGTGCTTTAAGACCACGCTGCTAACCGCTGAGCCACCGTGCTACCCGTGCTAAGCCTCTGTGCTGCCCTGCCCTGTATAGTTAGGAGAAATGTTTGTCATGGGTTTAAGATGTTCTTTTTGATGCATATGGTCATTGTCCAGGAACTAGACGTGAGATTGTGAAGGGCTAAAAATAACGTTAAAAGTCTGACGGTTGGACGGGAGGTTTGGGCAAAAACTCGCATAAATCACACTCCCTGAGGGGATTCGAACTCTCGACCCTGTGGTCGCAAGTCTGCAGCTCTGACCACTAAGCCATGGAACCGCCGCACTTGTAGCCTCAACCAATCTGCTGACCTAATGATGCACTCTTCAATGAGCTGTATAGCGCTGATAGATTATTGCTTGTCTAGGATTTGTTTGGAATGTATATGGTCTTGTCCATGAGATTAGTCAGGAAGTGCGGTGGCTCAGTGGTTAGCAGTTCGCTGTGAAACGCTGAGGTCCTGAGTTCAAATCCCGTCAAGGGCCATGGGGAGCGTAGTCACTAAATGAATAACCCATTGGGTGGAGGCCAATGGAACTCTGGGACATCCTCACAGGACTAGATGACATCGCAATGGAACGCCATGTCATCATCACAGAACCCGATGAAATCGCAATGGAACTTCTGGGACGTCAACACAGAACTCAATGACATCGCAATGGAATGTCTGGGATGTCAACACGGAACTCGATGACATCACGGTGGAACTTCAAGGACGGCATCACGGAACTCGATGACATCGTGGTGGAACTGCCAAGCCGTCACGGAACTCGATGACATTGCGGTGGAACTTCAAGGACGGCATCACGGAACTCGATGACATCGTGGTGGAACTTCCAGGACGGCATCACGGAGCTCGATGAACTTCCAGGACGTCAACACGGAACTCGATGATATTGTCACTTTTTGGCATCGCAATGGCACTTCTTATCTCCCAACTCCCTCGTCTACCTTTACACCCCCTAGTTTGCCCACATGTCCACTCGCAGGCTACACACCCCTACCTTACACACTTCCCCAAACCCCCTTCTCTGTGGCCCATGGTATACCCCTATCTGATACACCTTTTCTCTTCTCTGTTCCCTCCATCCTGCCCCCTACCCATCTGCACCCACTTTGGATCACTCTATCATACAGGATGACGCTCCCAATCGGTCCCTCGGAGAGGACTACAACACTGCAGACACTTCCCACACTTTCTGGCACCAACTAGCAGGACCGTTCCCTAAGGCTCATGGCGGGATTCGAACCTAGGACACCAGCGTTGTAAGGTGCTTTAAGACCACGCTGCTAACCGCTGAGCCACCGTGCTACCCGTGCTAAGCCTCTGTGCTGCCCTGCCCTGTATAGTTAGGAGAAATGTTTGTCATGGGTTTAAGATGTTCTTTTTGATGCATATGGTCATTGTCCAGGAACTAGACGTGAGATTGTGAAGGGCTAAAAATAACGTTAAAAGTCTGACGGTTGGACGGGAGGTTTGGGCAAAAACTCGCATAAATCACACTCCCTGAGGGGATTTGAACTCTCGACCCTGTGGTCGCAAGTCTGCAGCTCTGACCACTAAGCCATGGAACCGCCGCACTTGTAGCCTCAACCAATCTGCTGACCTAATGATGCACTCTTCAATGACGTTGGACGGGTGGTTTGGGCAAAAACTCGCATAAGACACACGACCTGAGGGGATTTGAACTCTCGACCCCATGGTCGCAAGGGCGTAGCTCTAACCACTGAGCCACGGAACCGCCGCACTTGCAGCTTTAACCAATCTGCTGACCTAATGAGGCACTCTTCAATGAGCTGGATAGCTCTGATAGATTATTGCTCGGATAAGATGTTCTTTTTGATGCATATGGTCATTGTCCAGGAACTAGACGTGAGATTGTGAAGGGCTAAAAATAACGTTAAAAGTCTGACGGTTGGACGGGTGGTTTGGGCAAAAACTCACGTAACTCACACGCCCTGAGGGGATTTGAACTCTCGACCCTGCGGTCGCAAGGCTGCAGCTCTGACCACTAAGCCATGGAACCGCCGCACTTGTATCCTCAACCAATCTGCTGACCTAATGATGCACTCTTCAATGAGCTGTATAGCGCTGATAGATTATTGCTTGTCTAGGATTTGTTTGGAATGTATATGGTCTTGTCCATGAGATTAGTCAGGAAGTGCGGTGGCTCAGTGGTTAGCAGTTCGCTGTGAAACGCTGAGGTCCTGAGTTCAAATCCCGTCAAGGGCCATGGGGAGCGTAGTTACTAAATGAATAACCCATTGGGTGGAGGCCAATGGAACGCTGGGACATCCTCACAGGACTAGATGACATCGCAATGGAACGCCATGTCATCATCACAGAACCCGATGAAATCGCAATGGAACTTCTGGGACGTCAACACAGAACTCAATGACATCGCAATGGAATGTCTGGGATGTCAACACGGAACTCGATGACATCACGGTGGAACTTCAAGGACGGCATCACGGAACTCGATGACATCGTGGTGGAACTGCCAAGCCGTCACGGAACTCGATGACATTGCGGTGGAACTTCAAGGACGGCATCACGGAACTCGATGACATCGTGGTGGAACTTCCAGGACGGCATCACGGAGCTCGATGAACTTCCAGGACGTCAACACGGAACTCGATGACAGCGCCGTGGAACTTCAAGGTCGGCATCGTGGAACTCGATGACATCACGGTGGAACTTCAAGGACAGCATCACAGAACTCGATGACATGGAACGCTGGGACATCCTCACAGGACTAGATGACATCGCAATGGAACTTCCAGGACGGCATCACGGAGCTCGATGAACTTCCAGGACGTCAACACGGAACTCGATGACAGCGCTGTGGAACTTCAAGGACGGCATCATGGAACTCGATGACATTGCGGTGAATCTTCTGGGACGGCATCACGGAACTCGATGATATTGTCACTTTTTGGCATCGCAATGGCACTTCTTATCTCCCAACTCCCTCCCTAGTCTACCTTTACACCCCCTAGTTTGCCCACATGTCCACTCGCAGGCTACACACCCCTACCTTACACACTTCCCCAAACCCCCTTCTCTGAGGCCCATGGTATACCCCTATCTGATACACCTTTTCTCTTCTCTGTTCCCTCCATCCTGCCCCCTACCCTTCTGCACCCACTTTGGATCACTCTATCATACAGGATGACGCTCCCAATCGGTCCCTCGGAGAGGACTACAACACTGCAGACACTTCCCACACTTTCTGGCACCAACTAGCAGGACCGTTCCCTAAGGCTCATGGCGGGATTCGAACCTAGGACACCAGCGTTGTAAGGTGCTTTAAGACCACGCTGCTAACCGCTGAGCCACCGTGCTACCCGTGCTAAGCCTCTGTGCTGCCCTGCCCTGTATAGTTAGGAGAAATGTTTGTCATGGGTTTAAGATGTTCTTTTTGATGCATATGGTCATTGTCCAGGAACTAGACGTGAGATTGTGAAGGGCTAAAAATAACGTTAAAAGTCTGACGGTTGGACGGGTGGTTTGGGCAAAAACTCACGTAACTCACACGCCCTGAGGGGATTTGAACTCTCGACCCTGCGGTCGCAAGGCTGCAGCTCTGACCACTAAGCCATGGAACCGCCGCACTTGTATCCTCAACCAATCTGCTGACCTAATGATGCACTCTTCAATGAGCTGTATAGCGCTGATAGATTATTGCTTGTCTAGGATTTGTTTGGAATGTATATGGTCTTGTCCATGAGATTAGTCAGGAAGTGCGGTGGCTCAGTGGTTAGCAGTTCGCTGTGAAACGCTGAGGTCCTGAGTTCAAATCCCGTCAAGGGCCATGGGGAGCGTAGTTACTAAATGAATAACCCATTGGGTGGAGGCCAATGGAACGCTGGGACATCCTCACAGGACTAGATGACATCGCAATGGAACGCCATGTCATCATCACAGAACCCGATGAAATCGCAATGGAACTTCTGGGACGTCAACACAGAACTCAATGACATCGCAATGGAATGTCTGGGATGTCAACACGGAACTCGATGACATCACGGTGGAACTTCAAGGACGGCATCACGGAACTCGATGACATCGTGGTGGAACTGCCAAGCCGTCACGGAACTCGATGACATTGCGGTGGAACTTCAAGGACGGCATCACGGAACTCGATGACATCGTGGTGGAACTTCCAGGACGGCATCACGGAGCTCGATGAACTTCCAGGACGTCAACACGGAACTCGATGACAGCGCCGTGGAACTTCAAGGTCGGCATCGTGGAACTCGATGACATCACGGTGGAACTTCAAGGACAGCATCACAGAACTCGATGACATGGAACGCTGGGACATCCTCACAGGACTAGATGACATCGCAATGGAACTTCCAGGACGGCATCACGGAGCTCGATGAACTTCCAGGACGTCAACACGGAACTCGATGACAGCGCTGTGGAACTTCAAGGATGGCATCATGGAACTCGATGACATTGCGGTGAATCTTCTGGGACGGCATCACGGAACTCGATGATATTGTCACTTTTTGGCATCGCAATGGCACTTCTTATCTCCCAACTCCCTCCCTAGTCTACCTTTACACCCCCTAGTTTGCCCACATGTCCACTCGCAGGCTACACACCCCTACCTTACACACTTCCCCAAACCCCCTTCTCTGAGGCCCATGGTATACCCCTATCTGATACACCTTTTCTCTTCTCTGTTCCCTCCATCCTGCCCCCTACCCTTCTGCACCCACTTTGGATCACTCTATCATACAGGATGACGCTCCCAATCGGTCCCTCGGAGAGGACTACAACACTGTAGACACTTCCCACACTTTCTGGCACCAACTAGCAGGACCGTTCCCTAAGGCTCATGGCGGGATTCGAACCTAGGACACCAGCGTTGTAAGGTGCTTTAAGACCACGCTGCTAACCGCTGAGCCACCGTGCTACCCGTGCTAAGCCTCTGTGCTGCCCTGCCCTGTATAGTTAGGAGAAATGTTTGTCATGGGTTTAAGATGTTCTTTTTGATGCATATGGTCATTGTCCAGGAACTAGACGTGAGATTGTGAAGGGCTAAAAATAACGTTAAAAGTCTGACGGTTGGACGGGTGGTTTGGGCAAAAACTCACGTAACTCACACGCCCTGAGGGGATTTGAACTCTCGACCCTGCGGTCGCAAGGCTGCAGCTCTGACCACTAAGCCATGGAACCGCCGCACTTGTATCCTCAACCAATCTGCTGACCTAATGATGCACTCTTCAATGAGCTGTATAGCGCTGATAGATTATTGCTTGTCTAGGATTTGTTTGGAATGTATATGGTCTTGTCCATGAGATTAGTCAGGAAGTGCGGTGGCTCAGTGGTTAGCAGTTCGCTGTGAAACGCTGAGGTCCTGAGTTCAAATCCCGTCAAGGGCCATGGGGAGCGTAGTCACTAAATGAATAACCCATTGGGTGGAGGCCAATGGAACTCTGGGACATCCTCACAGGACTAGATGACATCGCAATGGAACGCCATGTCATCATCACAGAACCCGATGAAATCGCAATGGAACTTCTGGGACGTCAACACAGAACTCAATGACATCGCAATGGAATGTCTGGGATGTCAACACGGAACTCGATGACATCACGGTGGAACTTCAAGGACGGCATCACGGAGCTCGATGAACTTCCAGGACGTCAACACGGAACTCGATGACAGCGCCGTGGAACTTCAAGGTCGGCATCGTGGAAGTCGATGACATCACGGTGGAACTTCAAGGACGGCATCACGGAACTCGATGACATCGTGGTGGAACTTCCAGGACGGCATCACGGAGCTCGATGAACTTCCAGGACGTCAACACGGAACTCGATGACAGCGCCGTGGAACTTCAAGGACGGCATCACGGAACTCGATGATATTGTCACTTTTTGGCATCGCAATGGCACTTCTTATCTCCCAACTCCCTCCCTAGTCTACCTTTACACCCCCTAGTTTGCCCACATGTCCACTCGCAGGCTACACACCCCTACCTTACACACTTCCCCAAACCCCCTTCTCTGAGGCCCATGGTATACCCCTATCTGATACACCTTTTCTCTTCTCTGTTCCCTCCATCCTGCCCCCTACCCATCTGCACCCACTTTGGATCACTCTATCATACAGGATGACGCTCCCAATCGGTCCCTCGGAGAGGACTACAACACTGCAGACACTTCCCACACTTTCTGGCACCAACTAGCAGGACCGTTCCCTAAGGCTCATGGCGGGATTCGAACCTAGGACACCAGCGTTGTAAGGTGCTTTAAGACCACGCTGCTAACCGCTGAGCCACCGTGCTACCCGTGCTAAGCCTCTGTGCTGCCCTGCCCTGTATAGTTAGGAGAAATGTTTGTCATGGGTTTAAGATGTTCTTTTTGATGCATATGGTCATTGTCCAGGAACTAGACGTGAGATTGTGAAGGGCTAAAAATAACGTTAAAAGTCTGACGGTTGGACGGGAGGTTTGGGCAAAAACTCGCATAAATCACACTCCCTGAGGGGATTTGAACTCTCGACCCTGTGGTCGCAAGTCTGCAGCTCTGACCACTAAGCCATGGAACCGCCGCACTTGTAGCCTCAACCAATCTGCTGACCTAATGATGCACTCTTCAATGACGTTGGACGGGTGGTTTGGGCAAAAACTCGCATAAGACACACGACCTGAGGGGATTTGAACTCTCGACCCCATGGTCGCAAGGGCGTAGCTCTAACCACTGAGCCACGGAACCGCCGCACTTGCAGCTTTAACCAATCTGCTGACCTAATGAGGCACTCTTCAATGAGCTGGATAGCTCTGATAGATTATTGCTCGGATAAGATGTTCTTTTTGATGCATATGGTCATTGTCCAGGAACTAGACGTGAGATTGTGAAGGGCTAAAAATAACGTTAAAAGTCTGACGGTTGGACGGGTGGTTTGGGCAAAAACTCACGTAACTCACACGCCCTGAGGGGATTTGAACTCTCGACCCTGCGGTCGCAAGGCTGCAGCTCTGTCCACTAAGCCATGGAACCGCTGCCCTTGTATCCTCAACCAATCTGCTGACCTAATGATGCACTCTTCAATGAGCTGTATAGCGCTGATAGATTATTGCTTGTCTAGGATTTGTTTGGAATGTATATGGTCTTGTCCATGAGATTAGTCAGGAAGTGCGGTGGCTCAGTGGTTAGCAGTTCGCTGTGAAACGCTGAGGTCCTGAGTTCAAATCCTGTCAAGGGCCATGGGGAGCGTAGTCACTAAATGAATAACCCATTGGGTGGAGGCCAATGGAACTCTGGGACATCCTCACAGGACTAGATGACATCGCAATGGAACGCCATGTCATCATCACAGAACCCGATGAAATCGCAATGGAACTTCTGGGACGTCAACACAGAACTCAATGACATCGCAATGGAATGTCTGGGATGTCAACACGGAACTCGATGACATCACGGTGGAACTTCAAGGACGGCATCACGGAACTCGATGACATCGTGGTGGAACTGCCAAGCCGTCACGGAACTCGATGACATTGCGGTGGAACTTCAAGGACGGCATCACGGAACTCGATGACATCGTGGTGGAACTTCCAGGACGGCATCACGGAGCTCGATGAACTTCCAGGACGTCAACACGGAACTCGATGATATTGTCACTTTTTGGCATCGCAATGGCACTTCTTATCTCCCAACTCCCTCCCTAGTCTACCTTTACACCCCCTAGTTTGCCCACATGTCCACTCGCAGGCTACACACCCCTACCTTACACACTTCCCCAAACCCCCTTCTCTGAGGCCCATGGTATACCTATCTGATACACCTTTTCTCTTCTCTGTTCCCTCCATCCTGCCCCCTACCCTTCTGCACCCACTTTGGATCACTCTATCATACAGGATGACGCTCCCAATCGGTCCCTCGGAGAGGACTACAACACTGCAGACACTTCCCACACTTTCTGGCACCAACTAGCAGGACCGTTCCCTAAGGCTCATGGCGGGATTCGAACCTAGGACACCAGCGTTGTAAGGTGCTTTAAGACCACGCTGCTAACCGCTGAGCCACCGTGCTACCCGTGCTAAGCCTCTGTGCTGCCCTGCCCTGTATAGTTAGGAGAAATGTTTGTCATGGGTTTAAGATGTTCTTTTTGATGCATATGGTCATTGTCCAGGAACTAGACGTGAGATTGTGAAGGGCTAAAAATAACGTTAAAAGTCTGACGGTTGGACGGGAGGTTTGGGCAAAAACTCGCATAAATCACACTCCCTGAGGGGATTCGAACTCTCGACCCTGTGGTCGCAAGTCTGCAGCTCTGACCACTAAGCCATGGAACCGCCGCACTTGTAGCCTCAACCAATCTGCTGACCTAATGATGCACTCTTCAATGAGCTGTATAGCGCTGATAGATTATTGCTTGTCTAGGATTTGTTTGGAATGTATATGGTCTTGTCCATGAGATTAGTCAGGAAGTGCGGTGGCTCAGTGGTTAGCAGTTCGCTGTGAAACGCTGAGGTCCTGAGTTCAAATCCCGTCAAGGGCCATGGGGAGCGTAGTCACTAAATGAATAACCCATTGGGTGGAGGCCAATGGAACTCTGGGACATCCTCACAGGACTAGATGACATCGCAATGGAACGCCATGTCATCATCACAGAACCCGATGAAATCGCAATGGAACTTCTGGGACGTCAACACAGAACTCAATGACATCGCAATGGAACTTCAAGGACGGCATCACGGAACTCGATGACATCGTGGTGGAACTGCCAAGCCGTCACAGAACTCGATGACATTGCGGTGGAACTTCAAGGACGGCATCACGGAACTCGATGACATCGTGGTGGAACTTCCAGGACGGCATCACGGAGCTCGATGAACTTCCAGGACGTCAACACGGAACTCGATGATATTGTCACTTTTTGGCATCGCAATGGCACTTCTTATCTCCCAACTCCCTCGTCTACCTTTACACCCCCTAGTTTGCCCACATGTCCACTCGCAGGCTACACACCCCTACCTTACACACTTCCCCAAACCCCCTTCTCTGTGGCCCATGGTATACCCCTATCTGATACACCTTTTCTCTTCTCTGTTCCCTCCATCCTGCCCCCTACCCATCTGCACCCACTTTGGATCACTCTATCATACAGGATGACGCTCCCAATCGGTCCCTCGGAGAGGACTACAACACTGCAGACACTTCCCACACTTTCTGGCACCAACTAGCAGGACCGTTCCCTAAGGCTCATGGCGGGATTCGAACCTAGGACACCAGCGTTGTAAGGTGCTTTAAGACCACGCTGCTAACCGCTGAGCCACCGTGCTACCCGTGCTAAGCCTCTGTGCTGCCCTGCCCTGTAT
This sequence comes from Leptodactylus fuscus, assembly GCF_031893055.1. Lineage (NCBI taxonomy): Eukaryota > Metazoa > Chordata > Amphibia > Anura > Leptodactylidae > Leptodactylus > Leptodactylus fuscus. The sequence goes on along the minus strand of NW_027440177.1, from coordinate 219,694 downwards.
AGTTAGGAGAAATGTTTGTCATGGGTTTAAGATGTTCTTTTTGATGCATATGGTCATTGTCCAGGAACTAGACGTGAGATTGTGAAGGGCTAAAAATAACGTTAAAAGTCTGACGGTTGGACGGGAGGTTTGGGCAAAAACTCGCATAAATCACACTCCCTGAGGGGATTTGAACTCTCGACCCTGTGGTCGCAAGTCTGCAGCTCTGACCACTAAGCCATGGAACCGCCGCACTTGTAGCCTCAACCAATCTGCTGACCTAATGATGCACTCTTCAATGACGTTGGACGGGTGGTTTGGGCAAAAACTCGCATAAGACACACGACCTGAGGGGATTTGAACTCTCGACCCCATGGTCGCAAGGGCGTAGCTCTAACCACTGAGCCACGGAACCGCCGCACTTGCAGCTTTAACCAATCTGCTGACCTAATGAGGCACTCTTCAATGAGCTGGATAGCTCTGATAGATTATTGCTCGGATAAGATGTTCTTTTTGATGCATATGGTCATTGTCCAGGAACTAGACGTGAGATTGTGAAGGGCTAAAAATAACGTTAAAAGTCTGACGGTTGGACGGGTGGTTTGGGCAAAAACTCACGTAACTCACACGCCCTGAGGGGATTTGAACTCTCGACCCTGCGGTCGCAAGGCTGCAGCTCTGACCACTAAGCCATGGAACCGCCGCACTTGTATCCTCAACCAATCTGCTGACCTAATGATGCACTCTTCAATGAGCTGTATAGCGCTGATAGATTATTGCTTGTCTAGGATTTGTTTGGAATGTATATGGTCTTGTCCATGAGATTAGTCAGGAAGTGCGGTGGCTCAGTGGTTAGCAGTTCGCTGTGAAACGCTGAGGTCCTGAGTTCAAATCCCGTCAAGGGCCATGGGGAGCGTAGTTACTAAATGAATAAGGAGGCCAATGGAACGCTGGGACATCCTCACAGGACTAGATGACATCGCAATGGAACGCCATGTCATCATCACAGAACCCGATGAAATCGCAATGGAACTTCTGGGACGTCAACACAGAACTCAATGACATCGCAATGGAATGTCTGGGATGTCAACACGGAACTCGATGACATCACGGTGGAACTTCAAGGACGGCATCACGGAACTCGATGACATCGTGGTGGAACTGCCAAGCCGTCACGGAACTCGATGACATTGCGGTGGAACTTCAAGGACGGCATCACGGAACTCGATGACATCGTGGTGGAACTTCCAGGACGGCATCACGGAGCTCGATGAACTTCCAGGACGTCAACACGGAACTCGATGACAGCGCCGTGGAACTTCAAGGTCGGCATCGTGGAACTCGATGACATCACGGTGGAACTTCAAGGACAGCATCACAGAACTCGATGACATGGAACGCTGGGACATCCTCACAGGACTAGATGACATCGCAATGGAACTTCCAGGACGGCATCACGGAGCTCGATGAACTTCCAGGACGTCAACACGGAACTCGATGACAGCGCTGTGGAACTTCAAGGACGGCATCATGGAACTCGATGACATTGCGGTGAATCTTCTGGGACGGCATCACGGAACTCGATGATATTGTCACTTTTTGGCATCGCAATGGCACTTCTTATCTCCCAACTCCCTCCCTAGTCTACCTTTACACCCCCTAGTTTGCCCACATGTCCACTCGCAGGCTACACACCCCTACCTTACACACTTCCCCAAACCCCCTTCTCTGAGGCCCATGGTATACCCCTATCTGATACACCTTTTCTCTTCTCTGTTCCCTCCATCCTGCCCCCTACCCTTCTGCACCCACTTTGGATCACTCTATCATACAGGATGACGCTCCCAATCGGTCCCTCGGAGAGGACTACAACACTGCAGACACTTCCCACACTTTCTGGCACCAACTAGCAGGACCGTTCCCTAAGGCTCATGGCGGGATTCGAACCTAGGACACCAGCGTTGTAAGGTGCTTTAAGACCACGCTGCTAACCGCTGAGCCACCGTGCTACCCGTGCTAAGCCTCTGTGCTGCCCTGCCCTGTATAGTTAGGAGAAATGTTTGTCATGGGTTTAAGATGTTCTTTTTGATGCATATGGTCATTGTCCAGGAACTAGACGTGAGATTGTGAAGGGCTAAAAATAACGTTAAAAGTCTGACGGTTGGACGGGTGGTTTGGGCAAAAACTCACGTAACTCACACGCCCTGAGGGGATTTGAACTCTCGACCCTGCGGTCGCAAGGCTGCAGCTCTGACCACTAAGCCATGGAACCGCCGCACTTGTATCCTCAACCAATCTGCTGACCTAATGATGCACTCTTCAATGAGCTGTATAGCGCTGATAGATTATTGCTTGTCTAGGATTTGTTTGGAATGTATATGGTCTTGTCCATGAGATTAGTCAGGAAGTGCGGTGGCTCAGTGGTTAGCAGTTCGCTGTGAAACGCTGAGGTCCTGAGTTCAAATCCCGTCAAGGGCCATGGGGAGCGTAGTCACTAAATGAATAACCCATTGGGTGGAGGCCAATGGAACTCTGGGACATCCTCACAGGACTAGATGACATCGCAATGGAACGCCATGTCATCATCACAGAACCCGATGAAATCGCAATGGAACTTCTGGGACGTCAACACAGAACTCAATGACATCGCAATGGAATGTCTGGGATGTCAACACGGAACTCGATGACATCACGGTGGAACTTCAAGGACGGCATCACGGAGCTCGATGAACTTCCAGGACGTCAACACGGAACTCGATGACAGCGCCGTGGAACTTCAAGGTCGGCATCGTGGAAGTCGATGACATCACGGTGGAACTTCAAGGACGGCATCACGGAACTCGATGACATCGTGGTGGAACTTCCAGGACGGCATCACGGAGCTCGATGAACTTCCAGGACGTCAACACGGAACTCGATGACAGCGCCGTGGAACTTCAAGTGATATCAAGTGATATTGTCACTTTTTGGCATCGCAATGGCACTTCTTATCTCCCAACTCCCTCCCTAGTCTACCTTTACACCCCCTAGTTTGCCCACATGTCCACTCGCAGGCTACACACCCCTACCTTACACACTTCCCCAAACCCCCTTCTCTGAGGCCCATGGTATACCCCTATCTGATACACCTTTTCTCTTCTCTGTTCCCTCCATCCTGCCCCCTACCCATCTGCACCCACTTTGGATCACTCTATCATACAGGATGACGCTCCCAATCGGTCCCTCGGAGAGGACTACAACACTGCAGACACTTCCCACACTTTCTGGCACCAACTAGCAGGACCGTTCCCTAAGGCTCATGGCGGGATTCGAACCTAGGACACCAGCGTTGTAAGGTGCTTTAAGACCACGCTGCTAACCGCTGAGCCACCGTGCTACCCGTGCTAAGCCTCTGTGCTGCCCTGCCCTGTATAGTTAGGAGAAATGTTTGTCATGGGTTTAAGATGTTCTTTTTGATGCATATGGTCATTGTCCAGGAACTAGACGTGAGATTGTGAAGGGCTAAAAATAACGTTAAAAGTCTGACGGTTGGACGGGAGGTTTGGGCAAAAACTCGCATAAATCACACTCCCTGAGGGGATTTGAACTCTCGACCCTGTGGTCGCAAGTCTGCAGCTCTGACCACTAAGCCATGGAACCGCCGCACTTGTAGCCTCAACCAATCTGCTGACCTAATGATGCACTCTTCAATGACGTTGGACGGGTGGTTTGGGCAAAAACTCGCATAAGACACACGACCTGAGGGGATTTGAACTCTCGACCCCATGGTCGCAAGGGCGTAGCTCTAACCACTGAGCCACGGAACCGCCGCACTTGCAGCTTTAACCAATCTGCTGACCTAATGAGGCACTCTTCAATGAGCTGGATAGCTCTGATAGATTATTGCTCGGATAAGATGTTCTTTTTGATGCATATGGTCATTGTCCAGGAACTAGACGTGAGATTGTGAAGGGCTAAAAATAACGTTAAAAGTCTGACGGTTGGACGGGTGGTTTGGGCAAAAACTCACGTAACTCACACGCCCTGAGGGGATTTGAACTCTCGACCCTGCGGTCGCAAGGCTGCAGCTCTGTCCACTAAGCCATGGAACCGCTGCCCTTGTATCCTCAACCAATCTGCTGACCTAATGATGCACTCTTCAATGAGCTGTATAGCGCTGATAGATTATTGCTTGTCTAGGATTTGTTTGGAATGTATATGGTCTTGTCCATGAGATTAGTCAGGAAGTGCGGTGGCTCAGTGGTTAGCAGTTCGCTGTGAAACGCTGAGGTCCTGAGTTCAAATCCTGTCAAGGGCCATGGGGAGCGTAGTCACTAAATGAATAACCCATTGGGTGGAGGCCAATGGAACTCTGGGACATCCTCACAGGACTAGATGACATCGCAATGGAACGCCATGTCATCATCACAGAACCCGATGAAATCGCAATGGAACTTCTGGGACGTCAACACAGAACTCAATGACATCGCAATGGAATGTCTGGGATGTCAACACGGAACTCGATGACATCACGGTGGAACTTCAAGGACGGCATCACGGAACTCGATGACATCGTGGTGGAACTGCCAAGCCGTCACGGAACTCGATGACATTGCGGTGGAACTTCAAGGACGGCATCATGGAACTCGATGACATCGTGGTGGAACTTCCAGGACGGCATCACGGAGCTCGATGAACTTCCAGGACGTCAACACGGAACTCGATGATATTGTCACTTTTTGGCATCGCAATGGCACTTCTTATCTCCCAACTCCCTCCCTAGTCTACCTTTACACCCCCTAGTTTGCCCACATGTCCACTCGCAGGCTACACACCCCTACCTTACACACTTCCCCAAACCCCCTTCTCTGAGGCCCATGGTATACCCCTATCTGATACACCTTTTCTCTTCTCTGTTCCCTCCATCCTGCCCCCTACCCTTCTGCACCCACTTTGGATCACTCTATCATACAGGATGACGCTCCCAATCGGTCCCTCGGAGAGGACTACAACACTGCAGACACTTCCCACACTTTCTGGCACCAACTAGCAGGACCGTTCCCTAAGGCTCATGGCGGGATTCGAACCTAGGACACCAGCGTTGTAAGGTGCTTTAAGACCACGCTGCTAACCGCTGAGCCACCGTGCTACCCGTGCTAAGCCTCTGTGCTGCCCTGCCCTGTATAGTTAGGAGAAATGTTTGTCATGGGTTTAAGATGTTCTTTTTGATGCATATGGTCATTGTCCAGGAACTAGACGTGAGATTGTGAAGGGCTAAAAATAACGTTAAAAGTCTGACGGTTGGACGGGAGGTTTGGGCAAAAACTCGCATAAATCACACTCCCTGAGGGGATTCGAACTCTCGACCCTGTGGTCGCAAGTCTGCAGCTCTGACCACTAAGCCATGGAACCGCCGCACTTGTAGCCTCAACCAATCTGCTGACCTAATGATGCACTCTTCAATGAGCTGTATAGCGCTGATAGATTATTGCTTGTCTAGGATTTGTTTGGAATGTATATGGTCTTGTCCATGAGATTAGTCAGGAAGTGCGGTGGCTCAGTGGTTAGCAGTTCGCTGTGAAACGCTGAGGTCCTGAGTTCAAATCCCGTCAAGGGCCATGGGGAGCGTAGTCACTAAATGAATAACCCATTGGGTGGAGGCCAATGGAACTCTGGGACATCCTCACAGGACTAGATGACATCGCAATGGAACGCCATGTCATCATCACAGAACCCGATGAAATCGCAATGGAACTTCTGGGACGTCAACACAGAACTCAATGACATCGCAATGGAATGTCTGGGATGTCAACACGGAACTCGATGACATCACGGTGGAACTTCAAGGACGGCATCACGGAACTCGATGACATCGTGGTGGAACTGCCAAGCCGTCACGGAACTCGATGACATTGCGGTGGAACTTCAAGGACGGCATCACGGAACTCGATGACATCGTGGTGGAACTTCCAGGACGGCATCACGGAGCTCGATGAACTTCCAGGACGTCAACACGGAACTCGATGATATTGTCACTTTTTGGCATCGCAATGGCACTTCTTATCTCCCAACTCCCTCGTCTACCTTTACACCCCCTAGTTTGCCCACATGTCCACTCGCAGGCTACACACCCCTACCTTACACACTTCCCCAAACCCCCTTCTCTGTGGCCCATGGTATACCCCTATCTGATACACCTTTTCTCTTCTCTGTTCCCTCCATCCTGCCCCCTACCCATCTGCACCCACTTTGGATCACTCTATCATACAGGATGACGCTCCCAATCGGTCCCTCGGAGAGGACTACAACACTGCAGACACTTCCCACACTTTCTGGCACCAACTAGCAGGACCGTTCCCTAAGGCTCATGGCGGGATTCGAACCTAGGACACCAGCGTTGTAAGGTGCTTTAAGACCACGCTGCTAACCGCTGAGCCACCGTGCTACCCGTGCTAAGCCTCTGTGCTGCCCTGCCCTGTATAGTTAGGAGAAATGTTTGTCATGGGTTTAAGATGTTCTTTTTGATGCATATGGTCATTGTCCAGGAACTAGACGTGAGATTGTGAAGGGCTAAAAATAACGTTAAAAGTCTGACGGTTGGACGGGAGGTTTGGGCAAAAACTCGCATAAATCACACTCCCTGAGGGGATTTGAACTCTCGACCCTGTGGTCGCAAGTCTGCAGCTCTGACCACTAAGCCATGGAACCGCCGCACTTGTAGCCTCAACCAATCTGCTGACCTAATGATGCACTCTTCAATGACGTTGGACGGGTGGTTTGGGCAAAAACTCGCATAAGACACACGACCTGAGGGGATTTGAACTCTCGACCCCATGGTCGCAAGGGCGTAGCTCTAACCACTGAGCCACGGAACCGCCGCACTTGCAGCTTTAACCAATCTGCTGACCTAATGAGGCACTCTTCAATGAGCTGGATAGCTCTGATAGATTATTGCTCGGATAAGATGTTCTTTTTGATGCATATGGTCATTGTCCAGGAACTAGACGTGAGATTGTGAAGGGCTAAAAATAACGTTAAAAGTCTGACGGTTGGACGGGTGGTTTGGGCAAAAACTCACGTAACTCACACGCCCTGAGGGGATTTGAACTCTCGACCCTGCGGTCGCAAGGCTGCAGCTCTGACCACTAAGCCATGGAACCGCCGCACTTGTATCCTCAACCAATCTGCTGACCTAATGATGCACTCTTCAATGAGCTGTATAGCGCTGATAGATTATTGCTTGTCTAGGATTTGTTTGGAATGTATATGGTCTTGTCCATGAGATTAGTCAGGAAGTGCGGTGGCTCAGTGGTTAGCAGTTCGCTGTGAAACGCTGAGGTCCTGAGTTCAAATCCCGTCAAGGGCCATGGGGAGCGTAGTTACTAAATGAATAACCCATTGGGTGGAGGCCAATGGAACGCTGGGACATCCTCACAGGACTAGATGACATCGCAATGGAACGCCATGTCATCATCACAGAACCCGATGAAATCGCAATGGAACTTCTGGGACGTCAACACAGAACTCAATGACATCGCAATGGAATGTCTGGGATGTCAACACGGAACTCGATGACATCACGGTGGAACTTCAAGGACGGCATCACGGAACTCGATGACATCGTGGTGGAACTGCCAAGCCGTCACGGAACTCGATGACATTGCGGTGGAACTTCAAGGACGGCATCACGGAACTCGATGACATCGTGGTGGAACTTCCAGGACGGCATCACGGAGCTCGATGAACTTCCAGGACGTCAACACAGAACTCGATGACAGCGCCGTGGAACTTCAAGGTCGGCATCGTGGAACTCGATGACATCACGGTGGAACTTCAAGGACAGCATCACAGAACTCGATGACATGGAACGCTGGGACATCCTCACAGGACTAGATGACATCGCAATGGAACTTCCAGGACGGCATCACGGAGCTCGATGAACTTCCAGGACGTCAACACGGAACTCGATGACAGCGCTGTGGAACTTCAAGGACGGCATCATGGAACTCGATGACATTGCGGTGAATCTTCTGGGACGGCATCACGGAACTCGATGATATTGTCACTTTTTGGCATCGCAATGGCACTTCTTATCTCCCAACTCCCTCCCTAGTCTACCTTTACACCCCCTAGTTTGCCCACATGTCCACTCGCAGGCTACACACCCCTACCTTACACACTTCCCCAAACCCCCTTCTCTGAGGCCCATGGTATACCCCTATCTGATACACCTTTTCTCTTCTCTGTTCCCTCCATCCTGCCCCCTACCCTTCTGCACCCACTTTGGATCACTCTATCATACAGGATGACGCTCCCAATCGGTCCCTCGGAGAGGACTACAACACTGCAGACACTTCCCACACTTTCTGGCACCAACTAGCAGGACCGTTCCCTAAGGCTCATGGCGGGATTCGAACCTAGGACACCAGCGTTGTAAGGTGCTTTAAGACCACGCTGCTAACCGCTGAGCCACCGTGCTACCCGTGCTAAGCCTCTGTGCTGCCCTGCCCTGTATAGTTAGGAGAAATGTTTGTCATGGGTTTAAGATGTTCTTTTTGATGCATATGGTCATTGTCCAGGAACTAGACGTGAGATTGTGAAGGGCTAAAAATAACGTTAAAAGTCTGACGGTTGGACGGGTGGTTTGGGCAAAAACTCACGTAACTCACACGCCCTGAGGGGATTTGAACTCTCGACCCTGCGGTCGCAAGGCTGCAGCTCTGACCACTAAGCCATGGAACCGCCGCACTTGTATCCTCAACCAATCTGCTGACCTAATGATGCACTCTTCAATGAGCTGTATAGCGCTGATAGATTATTGCTTGTCTAGGATTTGTTTGGAATGTATATGGTCTTGTCCATGAGATTAGTCAGGAAGTGCGGTGGCTCAGTGGTTAGCAGTTCGCTGTGAAACGCTGAGGTCCTGAGTTCAAATCCCGTCAAGGGCCATGGGGAGCGTAGTCACTAAATGAATAACCCATTGGGTGGAGGCCAATGGAACTCTGGGACATCCTCACAGGACTAGATGACATCGCAATGGAACGCCATGTCATCATCACAGAACCCGATGAAATCGCAATGGAACTTCTGGGACGTCAACACAGAACTCAATGACATCGCAATGGAATGTCTGGGATGTCAACACGGAACTCGATGACATCACGGTGGAACTTCCAGGACGGCATCACGGAGCTCGATGAACTTCCAGGACGTCAACACGGAACTCGATGACAGCGCCGTGGAACTTCAAGGACGGCATCACGGAACTCGATGATATTGTCACTTTTTGGCATCGCAATGGCACTTCTTATCTCCCAACTCCCTCCCTAGTCTACCTTTACACCCCCTAGTTTGCCCACATGTCCACTCGCAGGCTACACACCCCTACCTTACACACTTCCCCAAACCCCCTTCTCTGAGGCCCATGGTATACCCCTATCTGATACACCTTTTCTCTTCTCTGTTCCCTCCATCCTGCCCCCTACCCATCTGCACCCACTTTGGATCACTCTATCATACAGGATGACGCTCCCAATCGGTCCCTCGGAGAGGACTACAACACTGCAGACACTTCCCACACTTTCTGGCACCAACTAGCAGGACCGTTCCCTAAGGCTCATGGCGGGATTCGAACCTAGGACACCAGCGTTGTAAGGTGCTTTAAGACCACGCTGCTAACCGCTGAGCCACCGTGCTACCCGTGCTAAGCCTCTGTGCTGCCCTGCCCTGTATAGTTAGGAGAAATGTTTGTCATGGGTTTAAGATGTTCTTTTTGATGCATATGGTCATTGTCCAGGAACTAGACGTGAGATTGTGAAGGGCTAAAAATAACGTTAAAAGTCTGACGGTTGGACGGGAGGTTTGGGCAAAAACTCGCATAAATCACACTCCCTGAGGGGATTTGAACTCTCGACCCTGTGGTCGCAAGTCTGCAGCTCTGACCACTAAGCCATGGAACCGCCGCACTTGTAGCCTCAACCAATCTGCTGACCTAATGATGCACTCTTCAATGACGTTGGACGGGTGGTTTGGGCAAAAACTCGCATAAGACACACGACCTGAGGGGATTTGAACTCTCGACCCCATGGTCGCAAGGGCGTAGCTCTAACCACTGAGCCACGGAACCGCCGCACTTGCAGCTTTAACCAATCTGCTGACCTAATGAGGCACTCTTCAATGAGCTGGATAGCTCTGATAGATTATTGCTCGGATAAGATGTTCTTTTTGATGCATATGGTCATTGTCCAGGAACTAGACGTGAGATTGTGAAGGGCTAAAAATAACGTTAAAAGTCTGACGGTTGGACGGGTGGTTTGGGCAAAAACTCACGTAACTCACACGCCCTGAGGGGATTTGAACTCTCGACCCTGCGGTCGCAAGGCTGCAGCTCTGTCCACTAAGCCATGGAACCGCTGCCCTTGTATCCTCAACCAATCTGCTGACCTAATGATGCACTCTTCAATGAGCTGTATAGCGCTGATAGATTATTGCTTGTCTAGGATTTGTTTGGAATGTATATGGTCTTGTCCATGAGATTAGTCAGGAAGTGCGGTGGCTCAGTGGTTAGCAGTTCGCTGTGAAACGCTGAGGTCCTGAGTTCAAATCCTGTCAAGGGCCATGGGGAGCGTAGTCACTAAATGAATAACCCATTGGGTGGAGGCCAATGGAACTCTGGGACATCCTCACAGGACTAGATGACATCGCAATGGAACGCCATGTCATCATCACAGAACCCGATGAAATCGCAATGGAACTTCTGGGACGTCAACACAGAACTCAATGACATCGCAATGGAATGTCTGGGATGTCAACACGGAACTCGATGACATCACGGTGGAACTTCAAGGACGGCATCACGGAACTCGATGACATCGTGGTGGAACTGCCAAGCCGTCACGGAACTCGATGACATTGCGGTGGAACTTCAAGGACGGCATCACGGAACTCGATGACATCGTGGTGGAACTTCCAGGACGGCATCACGGAGCTCGATGAACTTCCAGGACGTCAACACGGAACTCGATGATATTGTCACTTTTTGGCATCGCAATGGCACTTCTTATCTCCCAACTCCCTCCCTAGTCTACCTTTACACCCCCTAGTTTGCCCACATGTCCACTCGCAGGCTACACACCCCTACCTTACACACTTCCCCAAACCCCCTTCTCTGAGGCCCATGGTATACCCCTATCTGATACACCTTTTCTCTTCTCTGTTCCCTCCATCCTGCCCCCTACCCTTCTGCACCCACTTTGGATCACTCTATCATACAGGATGACGCTCCCAATCGGTCCCTCGGAGAGGACTACAACACTGCAGACACTTCCCACACTTTCTGGCACCAACTAGCAGGACCGTTCCCTAAGGCTCATGGCGGGATTCGAACCTAGGACACCAGCGTTGTAAGGTGCTTTAAGACCACGCTGCTAACCGCTGAGCCACCGTGCTACCCGTGCTAAGCCTCTGTGCTGCCCTGCCCTGTATAGTTAGGAGAAATGTTTGTCATGGGTTTAAGATGTTCTTTTTGATGCATATGGTCATTGTCCAGGAACTAGACGTGAGATTGTGAAGGGCTAAAAATAACGTTAAAAGTCTGACGGTTGGACGGGAGGTTTGGGCAAAAACTCGCATAAATCACACTCCCTGAGGGGATTCGAACTCTCGACCCTGTGGTCGCAAGTCTGCAGCTCTGACCACTAAGCCATGGAACCGCCGCACTTGTAGCCTCAACCAATCTGCTGACCTAATGATGCACTCTTCAATGAGCTGTATAGCGCTGATAGATTATTGCTTGTCTAGGATTTGTTTGGAATGTATATGGTCTTGTCCATGAGATTAGTCAGGAAGTGCGGTGGCTCAGTGGTTAGCAGTTCGCTGTGAAACGCTGAGGTCCTGAGTTCAAATCCCGTCAAGGGCCATGGGGAGCGTAGTCACTAAATGAATAACCCATTGGGTGGAGGCCAATGGAACTCTGGGACATCCTCACAGGACTAGATGACATCGCAATGGAACGCCATGTCATCATCACAGAACCCGATGAAATCGCAATGGAACTTCTGGGACGTCAACACAGAACTCAATGACATCGCAATGGAATGTCTGGGATGTCAACACGGAACTCGATGACATCACGGTGGAACTTCAAGGACGGCATCACGGAACTCGATGACATCGTGGTGGAACTGCCAAGCCGTCACGGAACTCGATGACATTGCGGTGGAACTTCAAGGACGGCATCACGGAACTCGATGACATCGTGGTGGAACTTCCAGGACGGCATCACGGAGCTCGATGAACTTCCAGGACGTCAACACGGAACTCGATGATATTGTCACTTTTTGGCATCGCAATGGCACTTCTTATCTCCCAACTCCCTCGTCTACCTTTACACCCCCTAGTTTGCCCACATGTCCACTCGCAGGCTACACACCCCTACCTTACACACTTCCCCAAACCCCCTTCTCTGTGGCCCATGGTATACCCCTATCTGATACACCTTTTCTCTTCTCTGTTCCCTCCATCCTGCCCCCTACCCATCTGCACCCACTTTGGATCACTCTATCATACAGGATGACGCTCCCAATCGGTCCCTCGGAGAGGACTACAACACTGCAGACACTTCCCACACTTTCTGGCACCAACTAGCAGGACCGTTCCCTAAGGCTCATGGCGGGATTCGAACCTAGGACACCAGCGTTGTAAGGTGCTTTAAGACCACGCTGCTAACCGCTGAGCCACCGTGCTACCCGTGCTAAGCCTCTGTGCTGCCCTGCCCTGTATAGTTAGGAGAAATGTTTGTCATGGGTTTAAGATGTTCTTTTTGATGCATATGGTCATTGTCCAGGAACTAGACGTGAGATTGTGAAGGGCTAAAAATAACGTTAAAAGTCTGACGGTTGGACGGGAGGTTTGGGCAAAAACTCGCATAAATCACACTCCCTGAGGGGATTTGAACTCTCGACCCTGTGGTCGCAAGTCTGCAGCTCTGACCACTAAGCCATGGAACCGCCGCACTTGTAGCCTCAACCAATCTGCTGACCTAATGATGCACTCTTCAATGACGTTGGACGGGTGGTTTGGGCAAAAACTCGCATAAGACACACGACCTGAGGGGATTTGAACTCTCGACCCCATGGTCGCAAGGGCGTAGCTCTAACCACTGAGCCACGGAACCGCCGCACTTGCAGCTTTAACCAATCTGCTGACCTAATGAGGCACTCTTCAATGAGCTGGATAGCTCTGATAGATTATTGCTCGGATAAGATGTTCTTTTTGATGCATATGGTCATTGTCCAGGAACTAGACGTGAGATTGTGAAGGGCTAAAAATAACGTTAAAAGTCTGACGGTTGGACGGGTGGTTTGGGCAAAAACTCACGTAACTCACACGCCCTGAGGGGATTTGAACTCTCGACCCTGCGGTCGCAAGGCTGCAGCTCTGACCACTAAGCCATGGAACCGCCGCACTTGTATCCTCAACCAATCTGCTGACCTAATGATGCACTCTTCAATGAGCTGTATAGCGCTGATAGATTATTGCTTGTCTAGGATTTGTTTGGAATGTATATGGTCTTGTCCATGAGATTAGTCAGGAAGTGCGGTGGCTCAGTGGTTAGCAGTTCGCTGTGAAACGCTGAGGTCCTGAGTTCAAATCCCGTCAAGGGCCATGGGGAGCGTAGTTACTAAATGAATAACCCATTGGGTGGAGGCCAATGGAACGCTGGGACATCCTCACAGGACTAGATGACATCGCAATGGAACGCCATGTCATCATCACAGAACCCGATGAAATCGCAATGGAACTTCTGGGACGTCAACACAGAACTCAATGACATCGCAATGGAATGTCTGGGATGTCAACACGGAACTCGATGACATCACGGTGGAACTTCAAGGACGGCATCACGGAACTCGATGACATCGTGGTGGAACTGCCAAGCCGTCACGGAACTCGATGACATTGCGGTGGAACTTCAAGGACGGCATCACGGAACTCGATGACATCGTGGTGGAACTTCCAGGACGGCATCACGGAGCTCGATGAACTTCCAGGACGTCAACACGGAACTCGATGACAGCGCCGTGGAACTTCAAGGTCGGCATCGTGGAACTCGATGACATCACGGTGGAACTTCAAGGACAGCATCACAGAACTCGATGACATGGAACGCTGGGACATCCTCACAGGACTAGATGACATCGCAATGGAACTTCCAGGACGGCATCACGGAGCTCGATGAACTTCCAGGACGTCAACACGGAACTCGATGACAGCGCTGTGGAACTTCAAGGACGGCATCATGGAACTCGATGACATTGCGGTGAATCTTCTGGGACGGCATCACGGAACTCGATGATATTGTCACTTTTTGGCATCGCAATGGCACTTCTTATCTCCCAACTCCCTCCCTAGTCTACCTTTACACCCCCTAGTTTGCCCACATGTCCACTCGCAGGCTACACACCCCTACCTTACACACTTCCCCAAACCCCCTTCTCTGAGGCCCATGGTATACCCCTATCTGATACACCTTTTCTCTTCTCTGTTCCCTCCATCCTGCCCCCTACCCTTCTGCACCCACTTTGGATCACTCTATCATACAGGATGACGCTCCCAATCGGTCCCTCGGAGAGGACTACAACACTGCAGACACTTCCCACACTTTCTGGCACCAACTAGCAGGACCGTTCCCTAAGGCTCATGGCGGGATTCGAACCTAGGACACCAGCGTTGTAAGGTGCTTTAAGACCACGCTGCTAACCGCTGAGCCACCGTGCTACCCGTGCTAAGCCTCTGTGCTGCCCTGCCCTGTATAGTTAGGAGAAATGTTTGTCATGGGTTTAAGATGTTCTTTTTGATGCATATGGTCATTGTCCAGGAACTAGACGTGAGATTGTGAAGGGCTAAAAATAACGTTAAAAGTCTGACGGTTGGACGGGTGGTTTGGGCAAAAACTCACGTAACTCACACGCCCTGAGGGGATTTGAACTCTCGACCCTGCGGTCGCAAGGCTGCAGCTCTGACCACTAAGCCATGGAACCGCCGCACTTGTATCCTCAACCAATCTGCTGACCTAATGATGCACTCTTCAATGAGCTGTATAGCGCTGATAGATTATTGCTTGTCTAGGATTTGTTTGGAATGTATATGGTCTTGTCCATGAGATTAGTCAGGAAGTGCGGTGGCTCAGTGGTTAGCAGTTCGCTGTGAAACGCTGAGGTCCTGAGTTCAAATCCCGTCAAGGGCCATGGGGAGCGTAGTCACTAAATGAATAACCCATTGGGTGGAGGCCAATGGAACTCTGGGACATCCTCACAGGACTAGATGACATCGCAATGGAACGCCATGTCATCATCACAGAACCCGATGAAATCGCAATGGAACTTCTGGGACGTCAACACAGAACTCAATGACATCGCAATGGAATGTCTGGGATGTCAACACGGAACTCGATGACATCACGGTGGAACTTCAAGGACGGCATCACGGAGCTCGATGAACTTCCAGGACGTCAACACGGAACTCGATGACAGCGCCGTGGAACTTCAAGGTCGGCATCGTGGAAGTCGATGACATCACGGTGGAACTTCAAGGACGGCATCACGGAACTCGATGACATCGTGGTGGAACTTCCAGGACGGCATCACGGAGCTCGATGAACTTCCAGGACGTCAACACGGAACTCGATGACAGCGCCGTGGAACTTCAAGGAAGGCATCACGGAACTCGATGATATTGTCACTTTTTGGCATCGCAATGGCACTTCTTATCTCCCAACTCCCTCCCTAGTCTACCTTTACACCCCCTAGTTTGCCCACATGTCCACTCGCAGGCTACACACCCCTACCTTACACACTTCCCCAAACCCCCTTCTCTGAGGCCCATGGTATACCCCTATCTGATACACCTTTTCTCTTCTCTGTTCCCTCCATCCTGCCCCCTACCCATCTGCACCCACTTTGGATCACTCTATCATACAGGATGACGCTCCCAATCGGTCCCTCGGAGAGGACTACAACACTGCAGACACTTCCCACACTTTCTGGCACCAACTAGCAGGACCGTTCCCTAAGGCTCATGGCGGGATTCGAACCTAGGACACCAGCGTTGTAAGGTGCTTTAAGACCACGCTGCTAACCGCTGAGCCACCGTGCTACCCGTGCTAAGCCTCTGTGCTGCCCTGCCCTGTATAGTTAGGAGAAATGTTTGTCATGGGTTTAAGATGTTCTTTTTGATGCATATGGTCATTGTCCAGGAACTAGACGTGAGATTGTGAAGGGCTAAAAATAACGTTAAAAGTCTGACGGTTGGACGGGAGGTTTGGGCAAAAACTCGCATAAATCACACTCCCTGAGGGGATTTGAACTCTCGACCCTGTGGTCGCAAGTCTGCAGCTCTGACCACTAAGCCATGGAACCGCCGCACTTGTAGCCTCAACCAATCTGCTGACCTAATGATGCACTCTTCAATGACGTTGGACGGGTGGTTTGGGCAAAAACTCGCATAAGACACACGACCTGAGGGGATTTGAACTCTCGACCCCATGGTCGCAAGGGCGTAGCTCTAACCACTGAGCCACGGAACCGCCGCACTTGCAGCTTTAACCAATCTGCTGACCTAATGAGGCACTCTTCAATGAGCTGGATAGCTCTGATAGATTATTGCTCGGATAAGATGTTCTTTTTGATGCATATGGTCATTGTCCAGGAACTAGACGTGAGATTGTGAAGGGCTAAAAATAACGTTAAAAGTCTGACGGTTGGACGGGTGGTTTGGGCAAAAACTCACGTAACTCACACGCCCTGAGGGGATTTGAACTCTCGACCCTGCGGTCGCAAGGCTGCAGCTCTGTCCACTAAGCCATGGAACCGCTGCCCTTGTATCCTCAACCAATCTGCTGACCTAATGATGCACTCTTCAATGAGCTGTATAGCGCTGATAGATTATTGCTTGTCTAGGATTTGTTTGGAATGTA
Source organism: Leptodactylus fuscus (assembly GCF_031893055.1). Lineage (NCBI taxonomy): Eukaryota > Metazoa > Chordata > Amphibia > Anura > Leptodactylidae > Leptodactylus > Leptodactylus fuscus. Next base: position 202,761 of record NW_027440177.1, on the reverse strand, counting down.
TATGGTCTTGTCCATGAGATTAGTCAGGAAGTGCGGTGGCTCAGTGGTTAGCAGTTCGCTGTGAAACGCTGAGGTCCTGAGTTCAAATCCTGTCAAGGGCCATGGGGAGCGTAGTCACTAAATGAATAACCCATTGGGTGGAGGCCAATGGAACTCTGGGACATCCTCACAGGACTAGATGACATCGCAATGGAACGCCATGTCATCATCACAGAACCCGATGAAATCGCAATGGAACTTCTGGGACGTCAACACAGAACTCAATGACATCGCAATGGAATGTCTGGGATGTCAACACGGAACTCGATGACATCACGGTGGAACTTCAAGGACGGCATCACGGAACTCGATGACATCGTGGTGGAACTGCCAAGCCGTCACGGAACTCGATGACATTGCGGTGGAACTTCAAGGACGGCATCACGGAACTCGATGACATCGTGGTGGAACTTCCAGGACGGCATCACGGAGCTCGATGAACTTCCAGGACGTCAACACGGAACTCGATGATATTGTCACTTTTTGGCATCGCAATGGCACTTCTTATCTCCCAACTCCCTCCCTAGTCTACCTTTACACCCCCTAGTTTGCCCACATGTCCACTCGCAGGCTACACACCCCTACCTTACACACTTCCCCAAACCCCCTTCTCTGAGGCCCATGGTATACCCCTATCTGATACACCTTTTCTCTTCTCTGTTCCCTCCATCCTGCCCCCTACCCTTCTGCACCCACTTTGGATCACTCTATCATACAGGATGACGCTCCCAATCGGTCCCTCGGAGAGGACTACAACACTGCAGACACTTCCCACACTTTCTGGCACCAACTAGCAGGACCGTTCCCTAAGGCTCATGGCGGGATTCGAACCTAGGACACCAGCGTTGTAAGGTGCTTTAAGACCACGCTGCTAACCGCTGAGCCACCGTGCTACCCGTGCTAAGCCTCTGTGCTGCCCTGCCCTGTATAGTTAGGAGAAATGTTTGTCATGGGTTTAAGATGTTCTTTTTGATGCATATGGTCATTGTCCAGGAACTAGACGTGAGATTGTGAAGGGCTAAAAATAACGTTAAAAGTCTGACGGTTGGACGGGAGGTTTGGGCAAAAACTCGCATAAATCACACTCCCTGAGGGGATTCGAACTCTCGACCCTGTGGTCGCAAGTCTGCAGCTCTGACCACTAAGCCATGGAACCGCCGCACTTGTAGCCTCAACCAATCTGCTGACCTAATGATGCACTCTTCAATGAGCTGTATAGCGCTGATAGATTATTGCTTGTCTAGGATTTGTTTGGAATGTATATGGTCTTGTCCATGAGATTAGTCAGGAAGTGCGGTGGCTCAGTGGTTAGCAGTTCGCTGTGAAACGCTGAGGTCCTGAGTTCAAATCCCGTCAAGGGCCATGGGGAGCGTAGTCACTAAATGAATAACCCATTGGGTGGAGGCCAATGGAACTCTGGGACATCCTCACAGGACTAGATGACATCGCAATGGAACGCCATGTCATCATCACAGAACCCGATGAAATCGCAATGGAACTTCTGGGACGTCAACACAGAACTCAATGACATCGCAATGGAATGTCTGGGATGTCAACACGGAACTCGATGACATCACGGTGGAACTTCAAGGACGGCATCACGGAACTCGATGACATCGTGGTGGAACTGCCAAGCCGTCACGGAACTCGATGACATTGCGGTGGAACTTCAAGGACGGCATCACGGAACTCGATGACATCGTGGTGGAACTTCCAGGACGGCATCACGGAGCTCGATGAACTTCCAGGACGTCAACACGGAACTCGATGATATTGTCACTTTTTGGCATCGCAATGGCACTTCTTATCTCCCAACTCCCTCGTCTACCTTTACACCCCCTAGTTTGCCCACATGTCCACTCGCAGGCTACACACCCCTACCTTACACACTTCCCCAAACCCCCTTCTCTGTGGCCCATGGTATACCCCTATCTGATACACCTTTTCTCTTCTCTGTTCCCTCCATCCTGCCCCCTACCCATCTGCACCCACTTTGGATCACTCTATCATACAGGATGACGCTCCCAATCGGTCCCTCGGAGAGGACTACAACACTGCAGACACTTCCCACACTTTCTGGCACCAACTAGCAGGACCGTTCCCTAAGGCTCATGGCGGGATTCGAACCTAGGACACCAGCGTTGTAAGGTGCTTTAAGACCACGCTGCTAACCGCTGAGCCACCGTGCTACCCGTGCTAAGCCTCTGTGCTGCCCTGCCCTGTATAGTTAGGAGAAATGTTTGTCATGGGTTTAAGATGTTCTTTTTGATGCATATGGTCATTGTCCAGGAACTAGACGTGAGATTGTGAAGGGCTAAAAATAACGTTAAAAGTCTGACGGTTGGACGGGAGGTTTGGGCAAAAACTCGCATAAATCACACTCCCTGAGGGGATTTGAACTCTCGACCCTGTGGTCGCAAGTCTGCAGCTCTGACCACTAAGCCATGGAACCGCCGCACTTGTAGCCTCAACCAATCTGCTGACCTAATGATGCACTCTTCAATGACGTTGGACGGGTGGTTTGGGCAAAAACTCGCATAAGACACACGACCTGAGGGGATTTGAACTCTCGACCCCATGGTCGCAAGGGCGTAGCTCTAACCACTGAGCCACGGAACCGCCGCACTTGCAGCTTTAACCAATCTGCTGACCTAATGAGGCACTCTTCAATGAGCTGGATAGCTCTGATAGATTATTGCTCGGATAAGATGTTCTTTTTGATGCATATGGTCATTGTCCAGGAACTAGACGTGAGATTGTGAAGGGCTAAAAATAACGTTAAAAGTCTGACGGTTGGACGGGTGGTTTGGGCAAAAACTCACGTAACTCACACGCCCTGAGGGGATTTGAACTCTCGACCCTGCGGTCGCAAGGCTGCAGCTCTGACCACTAAGCCATGGAACCGCCGCACTTGTATCCTCAACCAATCTGCTGACCTAATGATGCACTCTTCAATGAGCTGTATAGCGCTGATAGATTATTGCTTGTCTAGGATTTGTTTGGAATGTATATGGTCTTGTCCATGAGATTAGTCAGGAAGTGCGGTGGCTCAGTGGTTAGCAGTTCGCTGTGAAACGCTGAGGTCCTGAGTTCAAATCCCGTCAAGGGCCATGGGGAGCGTAGTTACTAAATGAATAACCCATTGGGTGGAGGCCAATGGAACGCTGGGACATCCTCACAGGACTAGATGACATCGCAATGGAACGCCATGTCATCATCACAGAACCCGATGAAATCGCAATGGAACTTCTGGGACGTCAACACAGAACTCAATGACATCGCAATGGAATGTCTGGGATGTCAACACGGAACTCGATGACATCACGGTGGAACTTCAAGGACGGCATCACGGAACTCGATGACATCGTGGTGGAACTGCCAAGCCGTCACGGAACTCGATGACATTGCGGTGGAACTTCAAGGACGGCATCACGGAACTCGATGACATCGTGGTGGAACTTCCAGGACGGCATCACGGAGCTCGATGAACTTCCAGGACGTCAACACGGAACTCGATGACAGCGCCGTGGAACTTCAAGGTCGGCATCGTGGAACTCGATGACATCACGGTGGAACTTCAAGGACAGCATCACAGAACTCGATGACATGGAACGCTGGGACATCCTCACAGGACTAGATGACATCGCAATGGAACTTCCAGGACGGCATCACGGAGCTCGATGAACTTCCAGGACGTCAACACGGAACTCGATGACAGCGCTGTGGAACTTCAAGGACGGCATCATGGAACTCGATGACATTGCGGTGAATCTTCTGGGACGGCATCACGGAACTCGATGATATTGTCACTTTTTGGCATCGCAATGGCACTTCTTATCTCCCAACTCCCTCCCTAGTCTACCTTTACACCCCCTAGTTTGCCCACATGTCCACTCGCAGGCTACACACCCCTACCTTACACACTTCCCCAAACCCCCTTCTCTGAGGCCCATGGTATACCCCTATCTGATACACCTTTTCTCTTCTCTGTTCCCTCCATCCTGCCCCCTACCCTTCTGCACCCACTTTGGATCACTCTATCATACAGGATGACGCTCCCAATCGGTCCCTCGGAGAGGACTACAACACTGCAGACACTTCCCACACTTTCTGGCACCAACTAGCAGGACCGTTCCCTAAGGCTCATGGCGGGATTCGAACCTAGGACACCAGCGTTGTAAGGTGCTTTAAGACCACGCTGCTAACCGCTGAGCCACCGTGCTACCCGTGCTAAGCCTCTGTGCTGCCCTGCCCTGTATAGTTAGGAGAAATGTTTGTCATGGGTTTAAGATGTTCTTTTTGATGCATATGGTCATTGTCCAGGAACTAGACGTGAGATTGTGAAGGGCTAAAAATAACGTTAAAAGTCTGACGGTTGGACGGGTGGTTTGGGCAAAAACTCACGTAACTCACACGCCCTGAGGGGATTTGAACTCTCGACCCTGCGGTCGCAAGGCTGCAGCTCTGACCACTAAGCCATGGAACCGCCGCACTTGTATCCTCAACCAATCTGCTGACCTAATGATGCACTCTTCAATGAGCTGTATAGCGCTGATAGATTATTGCTTGTCTAGGATTTGTTTGGAATGTATATGGTCTTGTCCATGAGATTAGTCAGGAAGTGCGGTGGCTCAGTGGTTAGCAGTTCGCTGTGAAACGCTGAGGTCCTGAGTTCAAATCCCGTCAAGGGCCATGGGGAGCGTAGTCACTAAATGAATAACCCATTGGGTGGAGGCCAATGGAACTCTGGGACATCCTCACAGGACTAGATGACATCGCAATGGAACGCCATGTCATCATCACAGAACCCGATGAAATCGCAATGGAACTTCTGGGACGTCAACACAGAACTCAATGACATCGCAATGGAATGTCTGGGATGTCAACACGGAACTCGATGACATCACGGTGGAACTTCAAGGACGGCATCACGGAGCTCGATGAACTTCCAGGACGTCAACACGGAACTCGATGACAGCGCCGTGGAACTTCAAGGTCGGCATCGTGGAAGTCGATGACATCACGGTGGAACTTCAAGGACGGCATCACGGAACTCGATGACATCGTGGTGGAACTTCCAGGACGGCATCACGGAGCTCGATGAACTTCCAGGACGTCAACACGGAACTCGATGACAGCGCCGTGGAACTTCAAGGACGGCATCACGGAACTCGATGATATTGTCACTTTTTGGCATCGCAATGGCACTTCTTATCTCCCAACTCCCTCCCTAGTCTACCTTTACACCCCCTAGTTTGCCCACATGTCCACTCGCAGGCTACACACCCCTACCTTACACACTTCCCCAAACCCCCTTCTCTGAGGCCCATGGTATACCCCTATCTGATACACCTTTTCTCTTCTCTGTTCCCTCCATCCTGCCCCCTACCCATCTGCACCCACTTTGGATCACTCTATCATACAGGATGACGCTCCCAATCGGTCCCTCGGAGAGGACTACAACACTGCAGACACTTCCCACACTTTCTGGCACCAACTAGCAGGACCGTTCCCTAAGGCTCATGGCGGGATTCAAACCTAGGACACCAGCGTTGTAAGGTGCTTTAAGACCACGCTGCTAACCGCTGAGCCACCGTGCTACCCGTGCTAAGCCTCTGTGCTGCCCTGCCCTGTATAGTTAGGAGAAATGTTTGTCATGGGTTTAAGATGTTCTTTTTGATGCATATGGTCATTGTCCAGGAACTAGACGTGAGATTGTGAAGGGCTAAAAATAACGTTAAAAGTCTGACGGTTGGACGGGAGGTTTGGGCAAAAACTCGCATAAATCACACTCCCTGAGGGGATTTGAACTCTCGACCCTGTGGTCGCAAGTCTGCAGCTCTGACCACTAAGCCATGGAACCGCCGCACTTGTAGCCTCAACCAATCTGCTGACCTAATGATGCACTCTTCAATGACGTTGGACGGGTGGTTTGGGCAAAAACTCGCATAAGACACACGACCTGAGGGGATTTGAACTCTCGACCCCATGGTCGCAAGGGCGTAGCTCTAACCACTGAGCCACGGAACCGCCGCACTTGCAGCTTTAACCAATCTGCTGACCTAATGAGGCACTCTTCAATGAGCTGGATAGCTCTGATAGATTATTGCTCGGATAAGATGTTCTTTTTGATGCATATGGTCATTGTCCAGGAACTAGACGTGAGATTGTGAAGGGCTAAAAATAACGTTAAAAGTCTGACGGTTGGACGGGTGGTTTGGGCAAAAACTCACGTAACTCACACGCCCTGAGGGGATTTGAACTCTCGACCCTGCGGTCGCAAGGCTGCAGCTCTGTCCACTAAGCCATGGAACCGCTGCCCTTGTATCCTCAACCAATCTGCTGACCTAATGATGCACTCTTCAATGAGCTGTATAGCGCTGATAGATTATTGCTTGTCTAGGATTTGTTTGGAATGTATATGGTCTTGTCCATGAGATTAGTCAGGAAGTGCGGTGGCTCAGTGGTTAGCAGTTCGCTGTGAAACGCTGAGGTCCTGAGTTCAAATCCTGTCAAGGGCCATGGGGAGCGTAGTCACTAAATGAATAACCCATTGGGTGGAGGCCAATGGAACTCTGGGACATCCTCACAGGACTAGATGACATCGCAATGGAACGCCATGTCATCATCACAGAACCCGATGAAATCGCAATGGAACTTCTGGGACGTCAACACAGAACTCAATGACATCGCAATGGAATGTCTGGGATGTCAACACGGAACTCGATGACATCACGGTGGAACTTCAAGGACGGCATCACGGAACTCGATGACATCGTGGTGGAACTGCCAAGCCGTCACGGAACTCGATGACATTGCGGTGGAACTTCAAGGACGGCATCACGGAACTCGATGACATCGTGGTGGAACTTCCAGGACGGCATCACGGAGCTCGATGAACTTCCAGGACGTCAACACGGAACTCGATGATATTGTCACTTTTTGGCATCGCAATGGCACTTCTTATCTCCCAACTCCCTCCCTAGTCTACCTTTACACCCCCTAGTTTGCCCACATGTCCACTCGCAGGCTACACACCCCTACCTTACACACTTCCCCAAACCCCCTTCTCTGAGGCCCATGGTATACCCCTATCTGATACACCTTTTCTCTTCTCTGTTCCCTCCATCCTGCCCCCTACCCTTCTGCACCCACTTTGGATCACTCTATCATACAGGATGACGCTCCCAATCGGTCCCTCGGAGAGGACTACAACACTGCAGACACTTCCCACACTTTCTGGCACCAACTAGCAGGACCGTTCCCTAAGGCTCATGGCGGGATTCGAACCTAGGACACCAGCGTTGTAAGGTGCTTTAAGACCACGCTGCTAACCGCTGAGCCACCGTGCTACCCGTGCTAAGCCTCTGTGCTGCCCTGCCCTGTATAGTTAGGAGAAATGTTTGTCATGGGTTTAAGATGTTCTTTTTGATGCATATGGTCATTGTCCAGGAACTAGACGTGAGATTGTGAAGGGCTAAAAATAACGTTAAAAGTCTGACGGTTGGACGGGAGGTTTGGGCAAAAACTCGCATAAATCACACTCCCTGAGGGGATTCGAACTCTCGACCCTGTGGTCGCAAGTCTGCAGCTCTGACCACTAAGCCATGGAACCGCCGCACTTGTAGCCTCAACCAATCTGCTGACCTAATGATGCACTCTTCAATGAGCTGTATAGCGCTGATAGATTATTGCTTGTCTAGGATTTGTTTGGAATGTATATGGTCTTGTCCATGAGATTAGTCAGGAAGTGCGGTGGCTCAGTGGTTAGCAGTTCGCTGTGAAACGCTGAGGTCCTGAGTTCAAATCCCGTCAAGGGCCATGGGGAGCGTAGTCACTAAATGAATAACCCATTGGGTGGAGGCCAATGGAACTCTGGGACATCCTCACAGGACTAGATGACATCGCAATGGAACGCCATGTCATCATCACAGAACCCGATGAAATCGCAATGGAACTTCTGGGACGTCAACACAGAACTCAATGACATCGCAATGGAATGTCTGGGATGTCAACACGGAACTCGATGACATCACGGTGGAACTTCAAGGACGGCATCACGGAACTCGATGACATCGTGGTGGAACTGCCAAGCCGTCACGGAACTCGATGACATTGCGGTGGAACTTCAAGGACGGCATCACGGAACTCGATGACATCGTGGTGGAACTTCCAGGACGGCATCACGGAGCTCGATGAACTTCCAGGACGTCAACACGGAACTCGATGATATTGTCACTTTTTGGCATCGCAATGGCACTTCTTATCTCCCAACTCCCTCGTCTACCTTTACACCCCCTAGTTTGCCCACATGTCCACTCGCAGGCTACACACCCCTACCTTACACACTTCCCCAAACCCCCTTCTCTGTGGCCCATGGTATACCCCTATCTGATACACCTTTTCTCTTCTCTGTTCCCTCCATCCTGCCCCCTACCCATCTGCACCCACTTTGGATCACTCTATCATACAGGATGACGCTCCCAATCGGTCCCTCGGAGAGGACTACAACACTGCAGACACTTCCCACACTTTCTGGCACCAACTAGCAGGACCGTTCCCTAAGGCTCATGGCGGGATTCGAACCTAGGACACCAGCGTTGTAAGGTGCTTTAAGACCACGCTGCTAACCGCTGAGCCACCGTGCTACCCGTGCTAAGCCTCTGTGCTGCCCTGCCCTGTATAGTTAGGAGAAATGTTTGTCATGGGTTTAAGATGTTCTTTTTGATGCATATGGTCATTGTCCAGGAACTAGACGTGAGATTGTGAAGGGCTAAAAATAACGTTAAAAGTCTGACGGTTGGACGGGAGGTTTGGGCAAAAACTCGCATAAATCACACTCCCTGAGGGGATTTGAACTCTCGACCCTGTGGTCGCAAGTCTGCAGCTCTGACCACTAAGCCATGGAACCGCCGCACTTGTAGCCTCAACCAATCTGCTGACCTAATGATGCACTCTTCAATGACGTTGGACGGGTGGTTTGGGCAAAAACTCGCATAAGACACACGACCTGAGGGGATTTGAACTCTCGACCCCATGGTCGCAAGGGCGTAGCTCTAACCACTGAGCCACGGAACCGCCGCACTTGCAGCTTTAACCAATCTGCTGACCTAATGAGGCACTCTTCAATGAGCTGGATAGCTCTGATAGATTATTGCTCGGATAAGATGTTCTTTTTGATGCATATGGTCATTGTCCAGGAACTAGACGTGAGATTGTGAAGGGCTAAAAATAACGTTAAAAGTCTGACGGTTGGACGGGTGGTTTGGGCAAAAACTCACGTAACTCACACGCCCTGAGGGGATTTGAACTCTCGACCCTGCGGTCGCAAGGCTGCAGCTCTGACCACTAAGCCATGGAACCGCCGCACTTGTATCCTCAACCAATCTGCTGACCTAATGATGCACTCTTCAATGAGCTGTATAGCGCTGATAGATTATTGCTTGTCTAGGATTTGTTTGGAATGTATATGGTCTTGTCCATGAGATTAGTCAGGAAGTGCGGTGGCTCAGTGGTTAGCAGTTCGCTGTGAAACGCTGAGGTCCTGAGTTCAAATCCCGTCAAGGGCCATGGGGAGCGTAGTTACTAAATGAATAACCCATTGGGTGGAGGCCAATGGAACGCTGGGACATCCTCACAGGACTAGATGACATCGCAATGGAACGCCATGTCATCATCACAGAACCCGATGAAATCGCAATGGAACTTCTGGGACGTCAACACAGAACTCAATGACATCGCAATGGAATGTCTGGGATGTCAACACGGAACTCGATGACATCACGGTGGAACTTCAAGGACGGCATCACGGAACTCGATGACATCGTGGTGGAACTGCCAAGCCGTCACGGAACTCGATGACATTGCGGTGGAACTTCAAGGACGGCATCACGGAACTCGATGACATCGTGGTGGAACTTCCAGGACGGCATCACGGAGCTCGATGAACTTCCAGGACGTCAACACGGAACTCGATGACAGCGCCGTGGAACTTCAAGGTCGGCATCGTGGAACTCGATGACATCACGGTGGAACTTCAAGGACAGCATCACAGAACTCGATGACATGGAACGCTGGGACATCCTCACAGGACTAGATGACATCGCAATGGAACTTCCAGGACGGCATCACGGAGCTCGATGAACTTCCAGGACGTCAACACAGAACTCGATGACAGCGCTGTGGAACTTCAAGGACGGCATCATGGAACTCGATGACATTGCGGTGAATCTTCTGGGACGGCATCACGGAACTCGATGATATTGTCACTTTTTGGCATCGCAATGGCACTTCTTATCTCCCAACTCCCTCCCTAGTCTACCTTTACACCCCCTAGTTTGCCCACATGTCCACTCGCAGGCTACACACCCCTACCTTACACACTTCCCCAAACCCCCTTCTCTGAGGCCCATGGTATACCCCTATCTGATACACCTTTTCTCTTCTCTGTTCCCTCCATCCTGCCCCCTACCCTTCTGCACCCACTTTGGATCACTCTATCATACAGGATGACGCTCCCAATCGGTCCCTCGGAGAGGACTACAACACTGCAGACACTTCCCACACTTTCTGGCACCAACTAGCAGGACCGTTCCCTAAGGCTCATGGCGGGATTCGAACCTAGGACACCAGCGTTGTAAGGTGCTTTAAGACCACGCTGCTAACCGCTGAGCCACCGTGCTACCCGTGCTAAGCCTCTGTGCTGCCCTGCCCTGTATAGTTAGGAGAAATGTTTGTCATGGGTTTAAGATGTTCTTTTTGATGCATATGGTCATTGTCCAGGAACTAGACGTGAGATTGTGAAGGGCTAAAAATAACGTTAAAAGTCTGACGGTTGGACGGGTGGTTTGGGCAAAAACTCACGTAACTCACACGCCCTGAGGGGATTTGAACTCTCGACCCTGCGGTCGCAAGGCTGCAGCTCTGACCACTAAGCCATGGAACCGCCGCACTTGTATCCTCAACCAATCTGCTGACCTAATGATGCACTCTTCAATGAGCTGTATAGCGCTGATAGATTATTGCTTGTCTAGGATTTGTTTGGAATGTATATGGTCTTGTCCATGAGATTAGTCAGGAAGTGCGGTGGCTCAGTGGTTAGCAGTTCGCTGTGAAACGCTGAGGTCCTGAGTTCAAATCCCGTCAAGGGCCATGGGGAGCGTAGTCACTAAATGAATAACCCATTGGGTGGAGGCCAATGGAACTCTGGGACATCCTCACAGGACTAGATGACATCGCAATGGAACGCCATGTCATCATCACAGAACCCGATGAAATCGCAATGGAACTTCTGGGACGTCAACACAGAACTCAATGACATCGCAATGGAATGTCTGGGATGTCAACACGGAACTCGATGACATCACGGTGGAACTTCAAGGACGGCATCACGGAGCTCGATGAACTTCCAGGACGTCAACACGGAACTCGATGACAGCGCCGTGGAACTTCAAGGTCGGCATCGTGGAAGTCGATGACATCACGGTGGAACTTCAAGGACGGCATCACGGAACTCGATGACATCGTGGTGGAACTTCCAGGACGGCATCACGGAGCTCGATGAACTTCCAGGACGTCAACACGGAACTCGATGACAGCGCCGTGGAACTTCAAGGACGGCATCACGGAACTCGATGATATTGTCACTTTTTGGCATCGCAATGGCACTTCTTATCTCCCAACTCCCTCCCTAGTTTACCTTTACACCCCCTAGTTTGCCCACATGTCCACTCGCAGGCTACACACCCCTACCTTACACACTTCCCCAAACCCCCTTCTCTGAGGCCCATGGTATACCCCTATCTGATACACCTTTTCTCTTCTCTGTTCCCTCCATCCTGCCCCCTACCCATCTGCACCCACTTTGGATCACTCTATCATACAGGATGACGCTCCCAATCGGTCCCTCGGAGAGGACTACAACACTGCAGACACTTCCCACACTTTCTGGCACCAACTAGCAGGACCGTTCCCTAAGGCTCATGGCGGGATTCGAACCTAGGACACCAGCGTTGTAAGGTGCTTTAAGACCACGCTGCTAACCGCTGAGCCACCGTGCTACCCGTGCTAAGCCTCTGTGCTGCCCTGCCCTGTATAGTTAGGAGAAATGTTTGTCATGGGTTTAAGATGTTCTTTTTGATGCATATGGTCATTGTCCAGGAACTAGACGTGAGATTGTGAAGGGCTAAAAATAACGTTAAAAGTCTGACGGTTGGACGGGAGGTTTGGGCAAAAACTCGCATAAATCACACTCCCTGAGGGGATTTGAACTCTCGACCCTGTGGTCGCAAGTCTGCAGCTCTGACCACTAAGCCATGGAACCGCCGCACTTGTAGCCTCAACCAATCTGCTGACCTAATGATGCACTCTTCAATGACGTTGGACGGGTGGTTTGGGCAAAAACTCGCATAAGACACACGACCTGAGGGGATTTGAACTCTCGACCCCATGGTCGCAAGGGCGTAGCTCTAACCACTGAGCCACGGAACCGCCGCACTTGCAGCTTTAACCAATCTGCTGACCTAATGAGGCACTCTTCAATGAGCTGGATAGCTCTGATAGATTATTGCTCGGATAAGATGTTCTTTTTGATGCATATGGTCATTGTCCAGGAACTAGACGTGAGATTGTGAAGGGCTAAAAATAACGTTAAAAGTCTGACGGTTGGACGGGTGGTTTGGGCAAAAACTCACGTAACTCACACGCCCTGAGGGGATTTGAACTCTCGACCCTGCGGTCGCAAGGCTGCAGCTCTGTCCACTAAGCCATGGAACCGCTGCCCTTGTATCCTCAACCAATCTGCTGACCTAATGATGCACTCTTCAATGAGCTGTATAGCGCTGATAGATTATTGCTTGTCTAGGATTTGTTTGGAATGTATATGGTCTTGTCCATGAGATTAGTCAGGAAGTGCGGTGGCTCAGTGGTTAGCAGTTCGCTGTGAAACGCTGAGGTCCTGAGTTCAAATCCTGTCAAGGGCCATGGGGAGCGTAGTCACTAAATGAATAACCCATTGGGTGGAGGCCAATGGAACTCTGGGACATCCTCACAGGACTAGATGACATCGCAATGGAACGCCATGTCATCATCACAGAACCCGATGAAATCGCAATGGAACTTCTGGGACGTCAACACAGAACTCAATGACATCGCAATGGAATGTCTGGGATGTCAACACGGAACTCGATGACATCACGGTGGAACTTCAAGGACGGCATCACGGAACTCGATGACATCGTGGTGGAACTGCCAAGCCGTCACGGAACTCGATGACATTGCGGTGGAACTTCAAGGACGGCATCACGGAACTCGATGACATCGTGGTGGAACTTCCAGGACGGCATCACGGAGCTCGATGAACTTCCAGGACGTCAACACGGAACTCGATGATATTGTCACTTTTTGGCATCGCAATGGCACTTCTTATCTCCCAACTCCCTCCCTAGTCTACCTTTACACCCCCTAGTTTGCCCACATGTCCACTCGCAGGCTACACACCCCTACCTTACACACTTCCCCAAACCCCCTTCTCTGAGGCCCATGGTATACCCCTATCTGATACACCTTTTCTCTTCTCTGTTCCCTCCATCCTGCCCCCTACCCTTCTGCACCCACTTTGGATCACTCTATCATACAGGATGACGCTCCCAATCGGTCCCTCGGAGAGGACTACAACACTGCAGACACTTCCCACACTTTCTGGCACCAACTAGCAGGACCGTTCCCTAAGGCTCATGGCGGGATTCGAACCTAGGACACCAGCGTTGTAAGGTGCTTTAAGACCACGCTGCTAACCGCTGAGCCACCGTGCTACCCGTGCTAAGCCTCTGTGCTGCCCTGCCCTGTATAGTTAGGAGAAATGTTTGTCATGGGTTTAAGATGTTCTTTTTGATGCATATGGTCATTGTCCAGGAACTAGACGTGAGATTGTGAAGGGCTAAAAATAACGTTAAAAGTCTGACGGTTGGACGGGAGGTTTGGGCAAAAACTCGCATAAATCACACTCCCTGAGGGGATTCGAACTCTCGACCCTGTGGTCGCAAGTCTGCAGCTCTGACCACTAAGCCATGGAACCGCCGCACTTGTAGCCTCAACCAATCTGCTGACCTAATGATGCACTCTTCAATGAGCTGTATAGCGCTGATAGATTATTGCTTGTCTAGGATTTGTTTGGAATGTATATGGTCTTGTCCATGAGATTAGTCAGGAAGTGCGGTGGCTCAGTGGTTAGCAGTTCGCTGTGAAACGCTGAGGTCCTGAGTTCAAATCCCGTCAAGGGCCATGGGGAGCGTAGTCACTAAATGAATAACCCATTGGGTGGAGGCCAATGGAACTCTGGGACATCCTCACAGGACTAGATGACATCGCAATGGAACGCCATGTCATCATCACAGAACCCGATGAAATCGCAATGGAACTTCTGGGACGTCAACACAGAACTCAATGACATCGCAATGGAATGTCTGGGATGTCAACACGGAACTCGATGACATCACGGTGGAACTTCAAGGACGGCATCACGGAACTCGATGACATCGTGGTGGAACTGCCAAGCCGTCACGGAACTCGATGACATTGCGGTGGAACTTCAAGGACGGCATCACGGAACTCGATGACATCGTGGTGGAACTTCCAGGACGGCATCACGGAGCTCGATGAACTTCCAGGACGTCAACACGGAACTCGATGATATTGTCACTTTTTGGCATCGCAATGGCACTTCTTATCTCCCAACTCCCTCGTCTACCTTTACACCCCCTAGTTTGCCCACATGTCCACTCGCAGGCTACACACCCCTACCTTACACACTTCCCCAAACCCCCTTCTCTGTGGCCCATGGTATACCCCTATCTGATACACCTTTTCTCTTCTCTGTTCCCTCCATCCTGCCCCCTACCCATCTGCACCCACTTTGGATCACTCTATCATACAGGATGACGCTCCCAATCGGTCCCTCGGAGAGGACTACAACACTGCAGACACTTCCCACACTTTCTGGCACCAACTAGCAGGACCGTTCCCTAAGGCTCATGGCGGGATTCGAACCTAGGACACCAGCGTTGTAAGGTGCTTTAAGACCACGCTGCTAACCGCTGAGCCACCGTGCTACCCGTGCTAAGCCTCTGTGCTGCCCTGCCCTGTATAGTTAGGAGAAATGTTTGTCATGGGTTTAAGATGTTCTTTTTGATGCATATGGTCATTGTCCAGGAACTAGACGTGAGATTGTGAAGGGCTAAAAATAACGTTAAAAGTCTGACGGTTGGACGGGAGGTTTGGGCAAAAACTCGCATAAATCACACTCCCTGAGGGGATTTGAACTCTCGACCCTGTGGTCGCAAGTCTGCAGCTCTGACCACTAAGCCATGGAACCGCCGCACTTGTAGCCTCAACCAATCTGCTGACCTAATGATGCACTCTTCAATGACGTTGGACGGGTGGTTTGGGCAAAAACTCGCATAAGACACACGACCTGAGGGGATTTGAACTCTCGACCCCATGGTCGCAAGGGCGTAGCTCTAACCACTGAGCCACGGAACCGCCGCACTTGCAGCTTTAACCAATCTGCTGACCTAATGAGGCACTCTTCAATGAGCTGGATAGCTCTGATAGATTATTGCTCGGATAAGATGTTCTTTTTGATGCATATGGTCATTGTCCAGGAACTAGACGTGAGATTGTGAAGGGCTAAAAATAACGTTAAAAGTCTGACGGTTGGACGGGTGGTTTGGGCAAAAACTCACGTAACTCACACGCCCTGAGGGGATTTGAACTCTCGACCCTGCGGTCGCAAGGCTGCAGCTCTGACCACTAAGCCATGGAACCGCCGCACTTGTATCCTCAACCAATCTGCTGACCTAATGATGCACTCTTCAATGAGCTGTATAGCGCTGATAGATTATTGCTTGTCTAGGATTTGTTTGGAATGTATATGGTCTTGTCCATGAGATTAGTCAGGAAGTGCGGTGGCTCAGTGGTTAGCAGTTCGCTGTGAAACGCTGAGGTCCTGAGTTCAAATCCCGTCAAGGGCCATGGGGAGCGTAGTTACTAAATGAATAACCCATTGGGTGGAGGCCAATGGAACGCTGGGACATCCTCACAGGACTAGATGACATCGCAATGGAACGCCATGTCATCATCACAGAACCCGATGAAATCGCAATGGAACTTCTGGGACGTCAACACAGAACTCAATGACATCGCAATGGAATGTCTGGGATGTCAACACGGAACTCGATGACATCACGGTGGAACTTCAAGGACGGCATCACGGAACTCGATGACATCGTGGTGGAACTGCCAAGCCGTCACGGAACTCGATGACATTGCGGTGGAACTTCAAGGACGGCATCACGGAACTCGATGACATCGTGGTGGAACTTCCAGGACGGCATCACGGAGCTCGATGAACTTCCAGGACGTCAACACGGAACTCGATGACAGCGCCGTGGAACTTCAAGGTCGGCATCGTGGAACTCGATGACATCACGGTGGAACTTCAAGGACGGCATCACGGAGCTCGATGAACTTCCAGGACGTCAACACGGAACTCGATGACAGCGCCGTGGAACTTCAAGGTCGGCATCGTGGAAGTCAATGACATCACGGTGGAACTTCAAGGACGGCATCACGGAACTCGATGACATCGTGGTGGAACTTCCAGGACGGCATCACGGAGCTCGATGAACTTCCAGGACGTCAACACGGAACTCGATGACAGCGCCGTGGAACTTCAAGGACGGCATCACGGAACTCGATGATATTGTCACTTTTTGGCATCGCAATGGCACTTCTTATCTCCCAACTCCCTCCCTAGTCTACCTTTACACCCCCTAGTTTGCCCACATGTCCACTCGCAGGCTACACACCCCTACCTTACACACTTCCCCAAACCCCCTTCTCTGAGGCCCATGGTATACCCCTATCTGATACACCTTTTCTCTTCTCTGTTCCCTCCATCCTGCCCCCTACCCATCTGCACCCACTTTGGATCACTCTATCATACAGGATGACGCTCCCAATCGGTCCCTCGGAGAGGACTACAACACTGCAGACACTTCCCACACTTTCTGGCACCAACTAGCAGGACCGTTCCCTAAGGCTCATGGCGGGATTCGAACCTAGGACACCAGCGTTGTAAGGTGCTTTAAGACCACGCTGCTAACCGCTGAGCCACCGTGCTACCCGTGCTAAGCCTCTGTGCTGCCCTGCCCTGTATAGTTAGGAGAAATGTTTGTCATGGGTTTAAGATGTTCTTTTTGATGCATATGGTCATTGTCCAGGAACTAGACGTGAGATTGTGAAGGGCTAAAAATAACGTTAAAAGTCTGACGGTTGGACGGGAGGTTTGGGCAAAAACTCGCATAAATCACACTCCCTGAGGGGATTTGAACTCTCGACCCTGTGGTCGCAAGTCTGCAGCTCTGACCACTAAGCCATGGAACCGCCGCACTTGTAGCCTCAACCAATCTGCTGACCTAATGATGCACTCTTCAATGACGTTGGACGGGTGGTTTGGGCAAAAACTCGCATAAGACACACGACCTGAGGGGATTTGAACTCTCGACCCCATGGTCGCAAGGGCGTAGCTCTAACCACTGAGCCACGGAACCGCCGCACTTGCAGCTTTAACCAATCTGCTGACCTAATGAGGCACTCTTCAATGAGCTGGATAGCTCTGATAGATTATTGCTCGGATAAGATGTTCTTTTTGATGCATATGGTCATTGTCCAGGAACTAGACGTGAGATTGTGAAGGGCTAAAAATAACGTTAAAAGTCTGACGGTTGGACGGGTGGTTTGGGCAAAAACTCACGTAACTCACACGCCCTGAGGGGATTTGAACTCTCGACCCTGCGGTCGCAAGGCTGCAGCTCTGACCACTAAGCCATGGAACCGCCGCACTTGTATCCTCAACCAATCTGCTGACCTAATGATGCACTCTTCAATGAGCTGTATAGCGCTGATAGATTATTGCTTGTCTAGGATTTGTTTGGAATGTATATGGTCTTGTCCATGAGATTAGTCAGGAAGTGCGGTGGCTCAGTGGTTAGCAGTTCGCTGTGAAACGCTGAGGTCCTGAGTTCAAATCCCGTCAAGGGCCATGGGGAGCGTAGTTACTAAATGAATAACCCATTGGGTGGAGGCCAATGGAACGCTGGGACATCCTCACAGGACTAGATGACATCGCAATGGAACGCCATGTCATCATCACAGAACCCGATGAAATCGCAATGGAACTTCTGGGACGTCAACACAGAACTCAATGACATCGCAATGGAATGTCTGGGATGTCAACACGGAACTCGATGACATCACGGTGGAACTTCAAGGACGGCATCACGGAACTCGATGACATCGTGGTGGAACTGCCAAGCCGTCACGGAACTCGATGACATTGCGGTGGAACTTCAAGGACGGCATCACGGAACTCGATGACATCGTGGTGGAACTTCCAGGACGGCATCACGGAGCTCGATGAACTTCCAGGACGTCAACACGGAACTCGATGACAGCGCCGTGGAACTTCAAGGTCGGCATCGTGGAACTCGATGACATCACGGTGGAACTTCAAGGACAGCATCACAGAACTCGATGACATGGAACGCTGGGACATCCTCACAGGACTAGATGACATCGCAATGGAACTTCCAGGACGGCATCACGGAGCTCGATGAACTTCCAGGACGTCAACACGGAACTCGATGACAGCGCTGTGGAACTTCAAGGACGGCATCATGGAACTCGATGACATTGCGGTGAATCTTCTGGGACGGCATCACGGAACTCGATGATATTGTCACTTTTTGGCATCGCAATGGCACTTCTTATCTCCCAACTCCCTCCCTAGTCTACCTTTACACCCCCTAGTTTGCCCACATGTCCACTCGCAGGCTACACACCCCTACCTTACACACTTCCCCAAACCCCCTTCTCTGAGGCCCATGGTATACCCCTATCTGATACACCTTTTCTCTTCTCTGTTCCCTCCATCCTGCCCCCTACCCTTCTGCACCCACTTTGGATCACTCTATCATACAGGATGACGCTCCCAATCGGTCCCTCGGAGAGGACTACAACACTGCAGACACTTCCCACACTTTCTGGCACCAACTAGCAGGACCGTTCCCTAAGGCTCATGGCGGGATTCGAACCTAGGACACCAGCGTTGTAAGGTGCTTTAAGACCACGCTGCTAACCGCTGAGCCACCGTGCTACCCGTGCTAAGCCTCTGTGCTGCCCTGCCCTGTATAGTTAGGAGAAATGTTTGTCATGGGTTTAAGATGTTCTTTTTGATGCATATGGTCATTGTCCAGGAACTAGACGTGAGATTGTGAAGGGCTAAAAATAACGTTAAAAGTCTGACGGTTGGACGGGTGGTTTGGGCAAAAACTCACGTAACTCACACGCCCTGAGGGGATTTGAACTCTCGACCCTGCGGTCGCAAGGCTGCAGCTCTGACCACTAAGCCATGGAACCGCCGCACTTGTATCCTCAACCAATCTGCTGACCTAATGATGCACTCTTCAATGAGCTGTATAGCGCTGATAGATTATTGCTTGTCTAGGATTTGTTTGGAATGTATATGGTCTTGTCCATGAGATTAGTCAGGAAGTGCGGTGGCTCAGTGGTTAGCAGTTCGCTGTGAAACGCTGAGGTCCTGAGTTCAAATCCCGTCAAGGGCCATGGGGAGCGTAGTCACTAAATGAATAACCCATTGGGTGGAGGCCAATGGAACTCTGGGACATCCTCACAGGACTAGATGACATCGCAATGGAACGCCATGTCATCATCACAGAACCCGATGAAATCGCAATGGAACTTCTGGGACGTCAACACAGAACTCAATGACATCGCAATGGAATGTCTGGGATGTCAACACGGAACTCGATGACATCACGGTGGAACTTCAAGGACGGCATCACGGAGCTCGATGAACTTCCAGGACGTCAACACGGAACTCGATGACAGCGCCGTGGAACTTCAAGGTCGGCATCGTGGAAGTCGATGACATCACGGTGGAACTTCAAGGACGGCATCACGGAACTCGATGACATCGTGGTGGAACTTCCAGGACGGCATCACGGAGCTCGATGAACTTCCAGGACGTCAACACGGAACTCGATGACAGCGCCGTGGAACTTCAAGGACGGCATCACGGAACTCGATGATATTGTCACTTTTTGGCATCGCAATGGCACTTCTTATCTCCCAACTCCCTCCCTAGTCTACCTTTACACCCCCTAGTTTGCCCACATGTCCACTCGCAGGCTACACACCCCTACCTTACACACTTCCCCAAACCCCCTTCTCTGAGGCCCATGGTATACCCCTATCTGATACACCTTTTCTCTTCTCTGTTCCCTCCATCCTGCCCCCTACCCATCTGCACCCACTTTGGATCACTCTATCATACAGGATGACGCTCCCAATCGGTCCCTCGGAGAGGACTACAACACTGCAGACACTTCCCACACTTTCTGGCACCAACTAGCAGGACCGTTCCCTAAGGCTCATGGCGGGATTCGAACCTAGGACACCAGCGTTGTAAGGTGCTTTAAGACCACGCTGCTAACCGCTGAGCCACCGTGCTACCCGTGCTAAGCCTCTGTGCTGCCCTGCCCTGTATAGTTAGGAGAAATGTTTGTCATGGGTTTAAGATGTTCTTTTTGATGCATATGGTCATTGTCCAGGAACTAGACGTGAGATTGTGAAGGGCTAAAAATAACGTTAAAAGTCTGACGGTTGGACGGGAGGTTTGGGCAAAAACTCGCATAAATCACACTCCCTGAGGGGATTTGAACTCTCGACCCTGTGGTCGCAAGTCTGCAGCTCTGACCACTAAGCCATGGAACCGCCGCACTTGTAGCCTCAACCAATCTGCTGACCTAATGATGCACTCTTCAATGACGTTGGACGGGTGGTTTGGGCAAAAACTCGCATAAGACACACGACCTGAGGGGATTTGAACTCTCGACCCCATGGTCGCAAGGGCGTAGCTCTAACCACTGAGCCACGGAACCGCCGCACTTGCAGCTTTAACCAATCTGCTGACCTAATGAGGCACTCTTCAATGAGCTGGATAGCTCTGATAGATTATTGCTCGGATAAGATGTTCTTTTTGATGCATATGGTCATTGTCCAGGAACTAGACGTGAGATTGTGAAGGGCTAAAAATAACGTTAAAAGTCTGACGGTTGGACGGGTGGTTTGGGCAAAAACTCACGTAACTCACACGCCCTGAGGGGATTTGAACTCTCGACCCTGCGGTCGCAAGGCTGCAGCTCTGTCCACTAAGCCATGGAACCGCTGCCCTTGTATCCTCAACCAATCTGCTGACCTAATGATGCACTCTTCAATGAGCTGTATAGCGCTGATAGATTATTGCTTGTCTAGGATTTGTTTGGAATGTATATGGTCTTGTCCATGAGATTAGTCAGGAAGTGCGGTGGCTCAGTGGTTAGCAGTTCGCTGTGAAACGCTGAGGTCCTG
Source organism: Leptodactylus fuscus (assembly GCF_031893055.1). Lineage (NCBI taxonomy): Eukaryota > Metazoa > Chordata > Amphibia > Anura > Leptodactylidae > Leptodactylus > Leptodactylus fuscus. The sequence continues at coordinate 181,233 of NW_027440177.1, read as the reverse complement.
AGTTCAAATCCTGTCAAGGGCCATGGGGAGCGTAGTCACTAAATGAATAACCCATTGGGTGGAGGCCAATGGAACTCTGGGACATCCTCACAGGACTAGATGACATCGCAATGGAACGCCATGTCATCATCACAGAACCCGATGAAATCGCAATGGAACTTCTGGGACGTCAACACAGAACTCAATGACATCGCAATGGAATGTCTGGGATGTCAACACGGAACTCGATGACATCACGGTGGAACTTCAAGGACGGCATCACGGAACTCGATGACATCGTGGTGGAACTGCCAAGCCGTCACGGAACTCGATGACATTGCGGTGGAACTTCAAGGACGGCATCACGGAACTCGATGACATCGTGGTGGAACTTCCAGGACGGCATCACGGAGCTCGATGAACTTCCAGGACGTCAACACGGAACTCGATGATATTGTCACTTTTTGGCATCGCAATGGCACTTCTTATCTCCCAACTCCCTCCCTAGTCTACCTTTACACCCCCTAGTTTGCCCACATGTCCACTCGCAGGCTACACACCCCTACCTTACACACTTCCCCAAACCCCCTTCTCTGAGGCCCATGGTATACCCCTATCTGATACACCTTTTCTCTTCTCTGTTCCCTCCATCCTGCCCCCTACCCTTCTGCACCCACTTTGGATCACTCTATCATACAGGATGACGCTCCCAATCGGTCCCTCGGAGAGGACTACAACACTGCAGACACTTCCCACACTTTCTGGCACCAACTAGCAGGACCGTTCCCTAAGGCTCATGGCGGGATTCGAACCTAGGACACCAGCGTTGTAAGGTGCTTTAAGACCACGCTGCTAACCGCTGAGCCACCGTGCTACCCGTGCTAAGCCTCTGTGCTGCCCTGCCCTGTATAGTTAGGAGAAATGTTTGTCATGGGTTTAAGATGTTCTTTTTGATGCATATGGTCATTGTCCAGGAACTAGACGTGAGATTGTGAAGGGCTAAAAATAACGTTAAAAGTCTGACGGTTGGACGGGAGGTTTGGGCAAAAACTCGCATAAATCACACTCCCTGAGGGGATTCGAACTCTCGACCCTGTGGTCGCAAGTCTGCAGCTCTGACCACTAAGCCATGGAACCGCCGCACTTGTAGCCTCAACCAATCTGCTGACCTAATGATGCACTCTTCAATGAGCTGTATAGCGCTGATAGATTATTGCTTGTCTAGGATTTGTTTGGAATGTATATGGTCTTGTCCATGAGATTAGTCAGGAAGTGCGGTGGCTCAGTGGTTAGCAGTTCGCTGTGAAACGCTGAGGTCCTGAGTTCAAATCCCGTCAAGGGCCATGGGGAGCGTAGTCACTAAATGAATAACCCATTGGGTGGAGGCCAATGGAACTCTGGGACATCCTCACAGGACTAGATGACATCGCAATGGAACGCCATGTCATCATCACAGAACCCGATGAAATCGCAATGGAACTTCTGGGACGTCAACACAGAACTCAATGACATCGCAATGGAATGTCTGGGATGTCAACACGGAACTCGATGACATCACAGTGGAACTTCAAGGACGGCATCACGGAACTCGATGACATCGTGGTGGAACTGCCAAGCCGTCACGGAACTCGATGACATTGCGGTGGAACTTCAAGGACGGCATCACGGAACTCGATGACATTGTGGTGGAACTTCCAGGACGGCATCACGGAGCTCGATGAACTTCCAGGACGTCAACACGGAACTCGATGATATTGTCACTTTTTGGCATCGCAATGGCACTTCTTATCTCCCAACTCCCTCGTCTACCTTTACACCCCCTAGTTTGCCCACATGTCCACTCGCAGGCTACACACCCCTACCTTACACACTTCCCCAAACCCCCTTCTCTGTGGCCCATGGTATACCCCTATCTGATACACCTTTTCTCTTCTCTGTTCCCTCCATCCTGCCCCCTACCCATCTGCACCCACTTTGGATCACTCTATCATACAGGATGACGCTCCCAATCGGTCCCTCGGAGAGGACTACAACACTGCAGACACTTCCCACACTTTCTGGCACCAACTAGCAGGACCGTTCCCTAAGGCTCATGGCGGGATTCGAACCTAGGACACCAGCGTTGTAAGGTGCTTTAAGACCACGCTGCTAACCGCTGAGCCACCGTGCTACCCGTGCTAAGCCTCTGTGCTGCCCTGCCCTGTATAGTTAGGAGAAATGTTTGTCATGGGTTTAAGATGTTCTTTTTGATGCATATGGTCATTGTCCAGGAACTAGACGTGAGATTGTGAAGGGCTAAAAATAACGTTAAAAGTCTGACGGTTGGACGGGAGGTTTGGGCAAAAACTCGCATAAATCACACTCCCTGAGGGGATTTGAACTCTCGACCCTGTGGTCGCAAGTCTGCAGCTCTGACCACTAAGCCATGGAACCGCCGCACTTGTAGCCTCAACCAATCTGCTGACCTAATGATGCACTCTTCAATGACGTTGGACGGGTGGTTTGGGCAAAAACTCGCATAAGACACACGACCTGAGGGGATTTGAACTCTCGACCCCATGGTCGCAAGGGCGTAGCTCTAACCACTGAGCCACGGAACCGCCGCACTTGCAGCTTTAACCAATCTGCTGACCTAATGAGGCACTCTTCAATGAGCTGGATAGCTCTGATAGATTATTGCTCGGATAAGATGTTCTTTTTGATGCATATGGTCATTGTCCAGGAACTAGACGTGAGATTGTGAAGGGCTAAAAATAACGTTAAAAGTCTGACGGTTGGACGGGTGGTTTGGGCAAAAACTCACGTAACTCACACGCCCTGAGGGGATTTGAACTCTCGACCCTGCGGTCGCAAGGCTGCAGCTCTGACCACTAAGCCATGGAACCGCCGCACTTGTATCCTCAACCAATCTGCTGACCTAATGATGCACTCTTCAATGAGCTGTATAGCGCTGATAGATTATTGCTTGTCTAGGATTTGTTTGGAATGTATATGGTCTTGTCCATGAGATTAGTCAGGAAGTGCGGTGGCTCAGTGGTTAGCAGTTCGCTGTGAAACGCTGAGGTCCTGAGTTCAAATCCCGTCAAGGGCCATGGGGAGCGTAGTCACTAAATGAATAACCCATTGGGTGGAGGCCAATGGAACTCTGGGACATCCTCACAGGACTAGATGACATCGCAATGGAACGCCATGTCATCATCACAGAACCCGATGAAATCGCAATGGAACTTCTGGGACGTCAACACAGAACTCAATGACATCGCAATGGAATGTCTGGGATGTCAACACGGAACTCGATGACATCACGGTGGAACTTCAAGGACGGCATCACGGAGCTCGATGAACTTCCAGGACGTCAACACGGAACTCGATGACAGCGCCGTGGAACTTCAAGGTCGGCATCGTGGAAGTCGATGACATCACGGTGGAACTTCAAGGACGGCATCACGGAACTCGATGACATCGTGGTGGAACTTCCAGGACGGCATCACGGAGCTCGATGAACTTCCAGGACGTCAACACGGAACTCGATGACAGCGCCGTGGAACTTCAAGGACGGCATCACGGAACTCGATGATATTGTCACTTTTTGGCATCGCAATGGCACTTCTTATCTCCCAACTCCCTCCCTAGTCTACCTTTACACCCCCTAGTTTGCCCACATGTCCACTCGCAGGCTACACACCCCTACCTTACACACTTCCCCAAACCCCCTTCTCTGAGGCCCATGGTATACCCCTATCTGATACACCTTTTCTCTTCTCTGTTCCCTCCATCCTGCCCCCTACCCATCTGCACCCACTTTGGATCACTCTATCATACAGGATGACGCTCCCAATCGGTCCCTCGGAGAGGACTACAACACTGCAGACACTTCCCACACTTTCTGGCACCAACTAGCAGGACCGTTCCCTAAGGCTCATGGCGGGATTCGAACCTAGGACACCAGCGTTGTAAGGTGCTTTAAGACCACGCTGCTAACCGCTGAGCCACCGTGCTACCCGTGCTAAGCCTCTGTGCTGCCCTGCCCTGTATAGTTAGGAGAAATGTTTGTCATGGGTTTAAGATGTTCTTTTTGATGCATATGGTCATTGTCCAGGAACTAGACGTGAGATTGTGAAGGGCTAAAAATAACGTTAAAAGTCTGACGGTTGGACGGGAGGTTTGGGCAAAAACTCGCATAAATCACACTCCCTGAGGGGATTTGAACTCTCGACCCTGTGGTCGCAAGTCTGCAGCTCTGACCACTAAGCCATGGAACCGCCGCACTTGTAGCCTCAACCAATCTGCTGACCTAATGATGCACTCTTCAATGACGTTGGACGGGTGGTTTGGGCAAAAACTCGCATAAGACACACGACCTGAGGGGATTTGAACTCTCGACCCCATGGTCGCAAGGGCGTAGCTCTAACCACTGAGCCACGGAACCGCCGCACTTGCAGCTTTAACCAATCTGCTGACCTAATGAGGCACTCTTCAATGAGCTGGATAGCTCTGATAGATTATTGCTCGGATAAGATGTTCTTTTTGATGCATATGGTCATTGTCCAGGAACTAGACGTGAGATTGTGAAGGGCTAAAAATAACGTTAAAAGTCTGACGGTTGGACGGGTGGTTTGGGCAAAAACTCACGTAACTCACACGCCCTGAGGGGATTTGAACTCTCGACCCTGCGGTCGCAAGGCTGCAGCTCTGTCCACTAAGCCATGGAACCGCTGCCCTTGTATCCTCAACCAATCTGCTGACCTAATGATGCACTCTTCAATGAGCTGTATAGCGCTGATAGATTATTGCTTGTCTAGGATTTGTTTGGAATGTATATGGTCTTGTCCATGAGATTAGTCAGGAAGTGCGGTGGCTCAGTGGTTAGCAGTTCGCTGTGAAACGCTGAGGTCCTGAGTTCAAATCCTGTCAAGGGCCATGGGGAGCGTAGTCACTAAATGAATAACCCATTGGGTGGAGGCCAATGGAACTCTGGGACATCCTCACAGGACTAGATGACATCGCAATGGAACGCCATGTCATCATCACAGAACCCGATGAAATCGCAATGGAACTTCTGGGACGTCAACACAGAACTCAATGACATCGCAATGGAATGTCTGGGATGTCAACACGGAACTCGATGACATCACGGTGGAACTTCAAGGACGGCATCACGGAACTCGATGACATCGTGGTGGAACTGCCAAGCCGTCACGGAACTCGATGACATTGCGGTGGAACTTCAAGGACGGCATCACGGAACTCGATGACATCGTGGTGGAACTTCCAGGACGGCATCACGGAGCTCGATGAACTTCCAGGACGTCAACACGGAACTCGATGATATTGTCACTTTTTGGCATCGCAATGGCACTTCTTATCTCCCAACTCCCTCCCTAGTCTACCTTTACACCCCCTAGTTTGCCCACATGTCCACTCGCAGGCTACACACCCCTACCTTACACACTTCCCCAAACCCCCTTCTCTGAGGCCCATGGTATACCCCTATCTGATACACCTTTTCTCTTCTCTGTTCCCTCCATCCTGCCCCCTACCCTTCTGCACCCACTTTGGATCACTCTATCATACAGGATGACGCTCCCAATCGGTCCCTCGGAGAGGACTACAACACTGCAGACACTTCCCACACTTTCTGGCACCAACTAGCAGGACCGTTCCCTAAGGCTCATGGCGGGATTCGAACCTAGGACACCAGCGTTGTAAGGTGCTTTAAGACCACGCTGCTAACCGCTGAGCCACCGTGCTACCCGTGCTAAGCCTCTGTGCTGCCCTGCCCTGTATAGTTAGGAGAAATGTTTGTCATGGGTTTAAGATGTTCTTTTTGATGCATATGGTCATTGTCCAGGAACTAGACGTGAGATTGTGAAGGGCTAAAAATAACGTTAAAAGTCTGACGGTTGGACGGGAGGTTTGGGCAAAAACTCGCATAAATCACACTCCCTGAGGGGATTCGAACTCTCGACCCTGTGGTCGCAAGTCTGCAGCTCTGACCACTAAGCCATGGAACCGCCGCACTTGTAGCCTCAACCAATCTGCTGACCTAATGATGCACTCTTCAATGAGCTGTATAGCGCTGATAGATTATTGCTTGTCTAGGATTTGTTTGGAATGTATATGGTCTTGTCCATGAGATTAGTCAGGAAGTGCGGTGGCTCAGTGGTTAGCAGTTCGCTGTGAAACGCTGAGGTCCTGAGTTCAAATCCTGTCAAGGGCCATGGGGAGCGTAGTCACTAAATGAATAACCCATTGGGTGGAGGCCAATGGAACTCTGGGACATCCTCACAGGACTAGATGACATCGCAATGGAACGCCATGTCATCATCACAGAACCCGATGAAATCGCAATGGAACTTCTGGGACGTCAACACAGAACTCAATGACATCGCAATGGAATGTCTGGGATGTCAACACGGAACTCGATGACATCACGGTGGAACTTCAAGGACGGCATCACGGAACTCGATGACATCGTGGTGGAACTGCCAAGCCGTCACGGAACTCGATGACATTGCGGTGGAACTTCAAGGACGGCATCACGGAACTTGATGACATCGTGGTGGAACTTCCAGGACGGCATCACGGAGCTCGATGAACTTCCAGGACGTCAACACGGAACTCGATGATATTGTCACTTTTTGGCATCGCAATGGCACTTCTTATCTCCCAACTCCCTCCCTAGTCTACCTTTACACCCCCTAGTTTGCCCACATGTCCACTCGCAGGCTACACACCCCTACCTTACACACTTCCCCAAACCCCCTTCTCTGAGGCCCATGGTATACCCCTATCTGATACACCTTTTCTCTTCTCTGTTCCCTCCATCCTGCCCCCTACCCTTCTGCACCCACTTTGGATCACTCTATCATACAGGATGACGCTCCCAATCGGTCCCTCGGAGAGGACTACAACACTGCAGACACTTCCCACACTTTCTGGCACCAACTAGCAGGACCGTTCCCTAAGGCTCATGGCGGGATTCGAACCTAGGACACCAGCGTTGTAAGGTGCTTTAAGACCACGCTGCTAACCGCTGAGCCACCGTGCTACCCGTGCTAAGCCTCTGTGCTGCCCTGCCCTGTATAGTTAGGAGAAATGTTTGTCATGGGTTTAAGATGTTCTTTTTGATGCATATGGTCATTGTCCAGGAACTAGACGTGAGATTGTGAAGGGCTAAAAATAACGTTAAAAGTCTGACGGTTGGACGGGAGGTTTGGGCAAAAACTCGCATAAATCACACTCCCTGAGGGGATTCGAACTCTCGACCCTGTGGTCGCAAGTCTGCAGCTCTGACCACTAAGCCATGGAACCGCCGCACTTGTAGCCTCAACCAATCTGCTGACCTAATGATGCACTCTTCAATGAGCTGTATAGCGCTGATAGATTATTGCTTGTCTAGGATTTGTTTGGAATGTATATGGTCTTGTCCATGAGATTAGTCAGGAAGTGCGGTGGCTCAGTGGTTAGCAGTTCGCTGTGAAACGCTGAGGTCCTGAGTTCAAATCCCGTCAAGGGCCATGGGGAGCGTAGTCACTAAATGAATAACCCATTGGGTGGAGGCCAATGGAACTCTGGGACATCCTCACAGGACTAGATGACATCGCAATGGAACGCCATGTCATCATCACAGAACCCGATGAAATCGCAATGGAACTTCTGGGACGTCAACACAGAACTCAATGACATCGCAATGGAATGTCTGGGATGTCAACACGGAACTCGATGACATCACGGTGGAACTTCAAGGACGGCATCACGGAACTCGATGACATCGTGGTGGAACTGCCAAGCCGTCACGGAACTCGATGACATTGCGGTGGAACTTCAAGGACGGCATCACGGAACTCGATGACATCGTGGTGGAACTTCCAGGACGGCATCACGGAGCTCGATGAACTTCCAGGACGTCAACACGGAACTCGATGATATTGTCACTTTTTGGCATCGCAATGGCACTTCTTATCTCCCAACTCCCTCGTCTACCTTTACACCCCCTAGTTTGCCCACATGTCCACTCGCAGGCTACACACCCCTACCTTACACACTTCCCCAAACCCCCTTCTCTGTGGCCCATGGTATACCCCTATCTGATACACCTTTTCTCTTCTCTGTTCCCTCCATCCTGCCCCCTACCCATCTGCACCCACTTTGGATCACTCTATCATACAGGATGACGCTCCCAATCGGTCCCTCGGAGAGGACTACAACACTGCAGACACTTCCCACACTTTCTGGCACCAACTAGCAGGACCGTTCCCTAAGGCTCATGGCGGGATTCGAACCTAGGACACCAGCGTTGTAAGGTGCTTTAAGACCACGCTGCTAACCGCTGAGCCACCGTGCTACCCGTGCTAAGCCTCTGTGCTGCCCTGCCCTGTATAGTTAGGAGAAATGTTTGTCATGGGTTTAAGATGTTCTTTTTGATGCATATGGTCATTGTCCAGGAACTAGACGTGAGATTGTGAAGGGCTAAAAATAACGTTAAAAGTCTGACGGTTGGACGGGAGGTTTGGGCAAAAACTCGCATAAATCACACTCCCTGAGGGGATTTGAACTCTCGACCCTGTGGTCGCAAGTCTGCAGCTCTGACCACTAAGCCATGGAACCGCCGCACTTGTAGCCTCAACCAATCTGCTGACCTAATGATGCACTCTTCAATGACGTTGGACGGGTGGTTTGGGCAAAAACTCGCATAAGACACACGACCTGAGGGGATTTGAACTCTCGACCCCATGGTCGCAAGGGCGTAGCTCTAACCACTGAGCCACGGAACCGCCGCACTTGCAGCTTTAACCAATCTGCTGACCTAATGAGGCACTCTTCAATGAGCTGGATAGCTCTGATAGATTATTGCTCGGATAAGATGTTCTTTTTGATGCATATGGTCATTGTCCAGGAACTAGACGTGAGATTGTGAAGGGCTAAAAATAACGTTAAAAGTCTGACGGTTGGACGGGTGGTTTGGGCAAAAACTCACGTAACTCACACGCCCTGAGGGGATTTGAACTCTCGACCCTGCGGTCGCAAGGCTGCAGCTCTGACCACTAAGCCATGGAACCGCCGCACTTGTATCCTCAACCAATCTGCTGACCTAATGATGCACTCTTCAATGAGCTGTATAGCGCTGATAGATTATTGCTTGTCTAGGATTTGTTTGGAATGTATATGGTCTTGTCCATGAGATTAGTCAGGAAGTGCGGTGGCTCAGTGGTTAGCAGTTCGCTGTGAAACGCTGAGGTCCTGAGTTCAAATCCCGTCAAGGGCCATGGGGAGCGTAGTTACTAAATGAATAACCCATTGGGTGGAGGCCAATGGAACGCTGGGACATCCTCACAGGACTAGATGACATCGCAATGGAACGCCATGTCATCATCACAGAACCCGATGAAATCGCAATGGAACTTCTGGGACGTCAACACAGAACTCAATGACATCGCAATGGAATGTCTGGGATGTCAACACGGAACTCGATGACATCACGGTGGAACTTCAAGGACGGCATCACGGAACTCGATGACATCGTGGTGGAACTGCCAAGCCGTCACGGAACTCGATGACATTGCGGTGGAACTTCAAGGACGGCATCACGGAACTCGATGACATCGTGGTGGAACTTCCAGGACGGCATCACGGAGCTCGATGAACTTCCAGGACGTCAACACGGAACTCGATGACAGCGCCGTGGAACTTCAAGGTCGGCATCGTGGAACTCGATGACATCACGGTGGAACTTCAAGGACAGCATCACAGAACTCGATGACATGGAACGCTGGGACATCCTCACAGGACTAGATGACATCGCAATGGAACTTCCAGGACGGCATCACGGAGCTCGATGAACTTCCAGGACGTCAACACGGAACTCGATGACAGCGCTGTGGAACTTCAAGGACGGCATCATGGAACTCGATGACATTGCGGTGAATCTTCTGGGACGGCATCACGGAACTCGATGATATTGTCACTTTTTGGCATCGCAATGGCACTTCTTATCTCCCAACTCCCTCCCTAGTCTACCTTTACACCCCCTAGTTTGCCCACATGTCCACTCGCAGGCTACACACCCCTACCTTACACACTTCCCCAAACCCCCTTCTCTGAGGCCCATGGTATACCCCTATCTGATACACCTTTTCTCTTCTCTGTTCCCTCCATCCTGCCCCCTACCCTTCTGCACCCACTTTGGATCACTCTATCATACAGGATGACGCTCCCAATCGGTCCCTCGGAGAGGACTACAACACTGCAGACACTTCCCACACTTTCTGGCACCAACTAGCAGGACCGTTCCCTAAGGCTCATGGCGGGATTCGAACCTAGGACACCAGCGTTGTAAGGTGCTTTAAGACCACGCTGCTAACCGCTGAGCCACCGTGCTACCCGTGCTAAGCCTCTGTGCTGCCCTGCCCTGTATAGTTAGGAGAAATGTTTGTCATGGGTTTAAGATGTTCTTTTTGATGCATATGGTCATTGTCCAGGAACTAGACGTGAGATTGTGAAGGGCTAAAAATAACGTTAAAAGTCTGACGGTTGGACGGGTGGTTTGGGCAAAAACTCACGTAACTCACACGCCCTGAGGGGATTTGAACTCTCGACCCTGCGGTCGCAAGGCTGCAGCTCTGACCACTAAGCCATGGAACCGCCGCACTTGTATCCTCAACCAATCTGCTGACCTAATGATGCACTCTTCAATGAGCTGTATAGCGCTGATAGATTATTGCTTGTCTAGGATTTGTTTGGAATGTATATGGTCTTGTCCATGAGATTAGTCAGGAAGTGCGGTGGCTCAGTGGTTAGCAGTTCGCTGTGAAACGCTGAGGTCCTGAGTTCAAATCCCGTCAAGGGCCATGGGGAGCGTAGTCACTAAATGAATAACCCATTGGGTGGAGGCCAATGGAACTCTGGGACATCCTCACAGGACTAGATGACATCGCAATGGAACGCCATGTCATCATCACAGAACCCGATGAAATCGCAATGGAACTTCTGGGACGTCAACACAGAACTCAATGACATCGCAATGGAATGTCTGGGATGTCAACACGGAACTCGATGACATCACGGTGGAACTTCAAGGACGGCATCACGGAGCTCGATGAACTTCCAGGACGTCAACACGGAACTCGATGACAGCGCCGTGGAACTTCAAGGTCGGCATCGTGGAAGTCGATGACATCACGGTGGAACTTCAAGGACGGCATCACGGAACTCGATGACATCATGGTGGAACTTCCAGGACGGCATCACGGAGCTCGATGAACTTCCAGGACGTCAACACGGAACTCGATGACAGCGCCGTGGAACTTCAAGGACGGCATCACGGAACTCGATGATATTGTCACTTTTTGGCATCGCAATGGCACTTCTTATCTCCCAACTCCCTCCCTAGTTTACCTTTACACCCCCTAGTTTGCCCACATGTCCACTCGCAGGCTACACACCCCTACCTTACACACTTCCCCAAACCCCCTTCTCTGAGGCCCATGGTATACCCCTATCTGATACACCTTTTCTCTTCTCTGTTCCCTCCATCCTGCCCCCTACCCATCTGCACCCACTTTGGATCACTCTATCATACAGGATGACGCTCCCAATCGGTCCCTCGGAGAGGACTACAACACTGCAGACACTTCCCACACTTTCTGGCACCAACTAGCAGGACCGTTCCCTAAGGCTCATGGCGGGATTCGAACCTAGGACACCAGCGTTGTAAGGTGCTTTAAGACCACGCTGCTAACCGCTGAGCCACCGTGCTACCCGTGCTAAGCCTCTGTGCTGCCCTGCCCTGTATAGTTAGGAGAAATGTTTGTCATGGGTTTAAGATGTTCTTTTTGATGCATATGGTCATTGTCCAGGAACTAGACGTGAGATTGTGAAGGGCTAAAAATAACGTTAAAAGTCTGACGGTTGGACGGGAGGTTTGGGCAAAAACTCGCATAAATCACACTCCCTGAGGGGATTTGAACTCTCGACCCTGTGGTCGCAAGTCTGCAGCTCTGACCACTAAGCCATGGAACCGCCGCACTTGTAGCCTCAACCAATCTGCTGACCTAATGATGCACTCTTCAATGACGTTGGACGGGTGGTTTGGGCAAAAACTCGCATAAGACACACGACCTGAGGGGATTTGAACTCTCGACCCCATGGTCGCAAGGGCGTAGCTCTAACCACTGAGCCACGGAACCGCCGCACTTGCAGCTTTAACCAATCTGCTGACCTAATGAGGCACTCTTCAATGAGCTGGATAGCTCTGATAGATTATTGCTCGGATAAGATGTTCTTTTTGATGCATATGGTCATTGTCCAGGAACTAGACGTGAGATTGTGAAGGGCTAAAAATAACGTTAAAAGTCTGACGGTTGGACGGGTGGTTTGGGCAAAAACTCACGTAACTCACACGCCCTGAGGGGATTTGAACTCTCGACCCTGCGGTCGCAAGGCTGCAGCTCTGTCCACTAAGCCATGGAACCGCTGCCCTTGTATCCTCAACCAATCTGCTGACCTAATGATGCACTCTTCAATGAGCTGTATAGCGCTGATAGATTATTGCTTGTCTAGGATTTGTTTGGAATGTATATGGTCTTGTCCATGAGATTAGTCAGGAAGTGCGGTGGCTCAGTGGTTAGCAGTTCGCTGTGAAACGCTGAGGTCCTGAGTTCAAATCCTGTCAAGGGCCATGGGGAGCGTAGTCACTAAATGAATAACCCATTGGGTGGAGGCCAATGGAACTCTGGGACATCCTCACAGGACTAGATGACATCGCAATGGAACGCCATGTCATCATCACAGAACCCGATGAAATCGCAATGGAACTTCTGGGACGTCAACACAGAACTCAATGACATCGCAATGGAATGTCTGGGATGTCAACACGGAACTCGATGACATCACGGTGGAACTTCAAGGACGGCATCACGGAACTCGATGACATCGTGGTGGAACTGCCAAGCCGTCACGGAACTCGATGACATTGCGGTGGAACTTCAAGGACGGCATCACGGAACTCGATGACATCGTGGTGGAACTTCCAGGACGGCATCACGGAGCTCGATGAACTTCCAGGACGTCAACACGGAACTCGATGATATTGTCACTTTTTGGCATCGCAATGGCACTTCTTATCTCCCAACTCCCTCCCTAGTCTACCTTTACACCCCCTAGTTTGCCCACATGTCCACTCGCAGGCTACACACCCCTACCTTACACACTTCCCCAAACCCCCTTCTCTGAGGCCCATGGTATACCCCTATCTGATACACCTTTTCTCTTCTCTGTTCCCTCCATCCTGCCCCCTACCCTTCTGCACCCACTTTGGATCACTCTATCATACAGGATGACGCTCCCAATCGGTCCCTCGGAGAGGACTACAACACTGCAGACACTTCCCACACTTTCTGGCACCAACTAGCAGGACCGTTCCCTAAGGCTCATGGCGGGATTCGAACCTAGGACACCAGCGTTGTAAGGTGCTTTAAGACCACGCTGCTAACCGCTGAGCCACCGTGCTACCCGTGCTAAGCCTCTGTGCTGCCCTGCCCTGTATAGTTAGGAGAAATGTTTGTCATGGGTTTAAGATGTTCTTTTTGATGCATATGGTCATTGTCCAGGAACTAGACGTGAGATTGTGAAGGGCTAAAAATAACGTTAAAAGTCTGACGGTTGGACGGGAGGTTTGGGCAAAAACTCGCATAAATCACACTCCCTGAGGGGATTCGAACTCTCGACCCTGTGGTCGCAAGTCTGCAGCTCTGACCACTAAGCCATGGAACCGCCGCACTTGTAGCCTCAACCAATCTGCTGACCTAATGATGCACTCTTCAATGAGCTGTATAGCGCTGATAGATTATTGCTTGTCTAGGATTTGTTTGGAATGTATATGGTCTTGTCCATGAGATTAGTCAGGAAGTGCGGTGGCTCAGTGGTTAGCAGTTCGCTGTGAAACGCTGAGGTCCTGAGTTCAAATCCCGTCAAGGGCCATGGGGAGCGTAGTCACTAAATGAATAACCCATTGGGTGGAGGCCAATGGAACTCTGGGACATCCTCACAGGACTAGATGACATCGCAATGGAACGCCATGTCATCATCACAGAACCCGATGAAATCGCAATGGAACTTCTGGGACGTCAACACAGAACTCAATGACATCGCAATGGAATGTCTGGGATGTCAACACGGAACTCGATGACATCACGGTGGAACTTCAAGGACGGCATCACGGAACTCGATGACATCGTGGTGGAACTGCCAAGCCGTCACGGAACTCGATGACATTGCGGTGGAACTTCAAGGACGGCATCACGGAACTCGATGACATCGTGGTGGAACTTCCAGGACGGCATCACGGAGCTCGATGAACTTCCAGGACGTCAACACGGAACTCGATGATATTGTCACTTTTTGGCATCGCAATGGCACTTCTTATCTCCCAACTCCCTCGTCTACCTTTACACCCCCTAGTTTGCCCACATGTCCACTCGCAGGCTACACACCCCTACCTTACACACTTCCCCAAACCCCCTTCTCTGTGGCCCATGGTATACCCCTATCTGATACACCTTTTCTCTTCTCTGTTCCCTCCATCCTGCCCCCTACCCATCTGCACCCACTTTGGATCACTCTATCATACAGGATGACGCTCCCAATCGGTCCCTCGGAGAGGACTACAACACTGCAGACACTTCCCACACTTTCTGGCACCAACTAGCAGGACCGTTCCCTAAGGCTCATGGCGGGATTCGAACCTAGGACACCAGCGTTGTAAGGTGCTTTAAGACCACGCTGCTAACCGCTGAGCCACCGTGCTACCCGTGCTAAGCCTCTGTGCTGCCCTGCCCTGTATAGTTAGGAGAAATGTTTGTCATGGGTTTAAGATGTTCTTTTTGATGCATATGGTCATTGTCCAGGAACTAGACGTGAGATTGTGAAGGGCTAAAAATAACGTTAAAAGTCTGACGGTTGGACGGGAGGTTTGGGCAAAAACTCGCATAAATCACACTCCCTGAGGGGATTTGAACTCTCGACCCTGTGGTCGCAAGTCTGCAGCTCTGACCACTAAGCCATGGAACCGCCGCACTTGTAGCCTCAACCAATCTGCTGACCTAATGATGCACTCTTCAATGACGTTGGACGGGTGGTTTGGGCAAAAACTCGCATAAGACACACGACCTGAGGGGATTTGAACTCTCGACCCCATGGTCGCAAGGGCGTAGCTCTAACCACTGAGCCACGGAACCGCCGCACTTGCAGCTTTAACCAATCTGCTGACCTAATGAGGCACTCTTCAATGAGCTGGATAGCTCTGATAGATTATTGCTCGGATAAGATGTTCTTTTTGATGCATATGGTCATTGTCCAGGAACTAGACGTGAGATTGTGAAGGGCTAAAAATAACGTTAAAAGTCTGACGGTTGGACGGGTGGTTTGGGCAAAAACTCACGTAACTCACACGCCCTGAGGGGATTTGAACTCTCGACCCTGCGGTCGCAAGGCTGCAGCTCTGACCACTAAGCCATGGAACCGCCGCACTTGTATCCTCAACCAATCTGCTGACCTAATGATGCACTCTTCAATGAGCTGTATAGCGCTGATAGATTATTGCTTGTCTAGGATTTGTTTGGAATGTATATGGTCTTGTCCATGAGATTAGTCAGGAAGTGCGGTGGCTCAGTGGTTAGCAGTTCGCTGTGAAACGCTGAGGTCCTGAGTTCAAATCCCGTCAAGGGCCATGGGGAGCGTAGTTACTAAATGAATAACCCATTGGGTGGAGGCCAATGGAACGCTGGGACATCCTCACAGGACTAGATGACATCGCAATGGAACGCCATGTCATCATCACAGAACCCGATGAAATCGCAATGGAACTTCTGGGACGTCAACACAGAACTCAATGACATCGCAATGGAATGTCTGGGATGTCAACACGGAACTCGATGACATCACGGTGGAACTTCAAGGACGGCATCACGGAACTCGATGACATCGTGGTGGAACTGCCAAGCCGTCACGGAACTCGATGACATTGCGGTGGAACTTCAAGGACGGCATCACGGAACTCGATGACATCGTGGTGGAACTTCCAGGACGGCATCACGGAGCTCGATGAACTTCCAGGACGTCAACACGGAACTCGATGACAGCGCCGTGGAACTTCAAGGTCGGCATCGTGGAACTCGATGACATCACGGTGGAACTTCAAGGACAGCATCACAGAACTCGATGACATGGAACGCTGGGACATCCTCACAGGACTAGATGACATCGCAATGGAACTTCCAGGACGGCATCACGGAGCTCGATGAACTTCCAGGACGTCAACACGGAACTCGATGACAGCGCTGTGGAACTTCAAGGACGGCATCATGGAACTCGATGACATTGCGGTGAATCTTCTGGGACGGCATCACGGAACTCGATGATATTGTCACTTTTTGGCATCGCAATGGCACTTCTTATCTCCCAACTCCCTCCCTAGTCTACCTTTACACCCCCTAGTTTGCCCACATGTCCACTCGCAGGCTACACACCCCTACCTTACACACTTCCCCAAACCCCCTTCTCTGAGGCCCATGGTATACCCCTATCTGATACACCTTTTCTCTTCTCTGTTCCCTCCATCCTGCCCCCTACCCTTCTGCACCCACTTTGGATCACTCTATCATACAGGATGACGCTCCCAATCGGTCCCTCGGAGAGGACTACAACACTGCAGACACTTCCCACACTTTCTGGCACCAACTAGCAGGACCGTTCCCTAAGGCTCATGGCGGGATTCGAACCTAGGACACCAGCGTTGTAAGGTGCTTTAAGACCACGCTGCTAACCGCTGAGCCACCGTGCTACCCGTGCTAAGCCTCTGTGCTGCCCTGCCCTGTATAGTTAGGAGAAATGTTTGTCATGGGTTTAAGATGTTCTTTTTGATGCATATGGTCATTGTCCAGGAACTAGACGTGAGATTGTGAAGGGCTAAAAATAACGTTAAAAGTCTGACGGTTGGACGGGTGGTTTGGGCAAAAACTCACGTAACTCACACGCCCTGAGGGGATTTGAACTCTCGACCCTGCGGTCGCAAGGCTGCAGCTCTGACCACTAAGCCATGGAACCGCCGCACTTGTATCCTCAACCAATCTGCTGACCTAATGATGCACTCTTCAATGAGCTGTATAGCGCTGATAGATTATTGCTTGTCTAGGATTTGTTTGGAATGTATATGGTCTTGTCCATGAGATTAGTCAGGAAGTGCGGTGGCTCAGTGGTTAGCAGTTCGCTGTGAAACGCTGAGGTCCTGAGTTCAAATCCCGTCAAGGGCCATGGGGAGCGTAGTCACTAAATGAATAACCCATTGGGTGGAGGCCAATGGAACTCTGGGACATCCTCACAGGACTAGATGACATCGCAATGGAACGCCATGTCATCATCACAGAACCCGATGAAATCGCAATGGAACTTCTGGGACGTCAACACAGAACTCAATGACATCGCAATGGAATGTCTGGGATGTCAACACGGAACTCGATGACATCACGGTGGAACTTCAAGGACGGCATCACGGAGCTCGATGAACTTCCAGGACGTCAACACGGAACTCGATGACAGCGCCGTGGAACTTCAAGGTCGGCATCGTGGAAGTCGATGACATCACGGTGGAACTTCAAGGACGGCATCACGGAACTCGATGACATCGTGGTGGAACTTCCAGGACGGCATCACGGAGCTCGATGAACTTCCAGGACGTCAACACGGAACTCGATGACAGCGCCGTGGAACTTCAAGGACGGCATCACGGAACTCGATGATATTGTCACTTTTTGGCATCGCAATGGCACTTCTTATCTCCCAACTCCCTCCCTAGTCTACCTTTACACCCCCTAGTTTGCCCACATGTCCACTCGCAGGCTACACACCCCTACCTTACACACTTCCCCAAACCCCCTTCTCTGAGGCCCATGGTATACCCCTATCTGATACACCTTTTCTCTTCTCTGTTCCCTCCATCCTGCCCCCTACCCATCTGCACCCACTTTGGATCACTCTATCATACAGGATGACGCTCCCAATCGGTCCCTCGGAGAGGACTACAACACTGCAGACACTTCCCACACTTTCTGGCACCAACTAGCAGGACCGTTCCCTAAGGCTCATGGCGGGATTCGAACCTAGGACACCAGCGTTGTAAGGTGCTTTAAGACCACGCTGCTAACCGCTGAGCCACCGTGCTACCCGTGCTAAGCCTCTGTGCTGCCCTGCCCTGTATAGTTAGGAGAAATGTTTGTCATGGGTTTAAGATGTTCTTTTTGATGCATATGGTCATTGTCCAGGAACTAGACGTGAGATTGTGAAGGGCTAAAAATAACGTTAAAAGTCTGACGGTTGGACGGGAGGTTTGGGCAAAAACTCGCATAAATCACACTCCCTGAGGGGATTTGAACTCTCGACCCTGTGGTCGCAAGTCTGCAGCTCTGACCACTAAGCCATGGAACCGCCGCACTTGTAGCCTCAACCAATCTGCTGACCTAATGATGCACTCTTCAATGACGTTGGACGGGTGGTTTGGGCAAAAACTCGCATAAGACACACGACCTGAGGGGATTTGAACTCTCGACCCCATGGTCGCAAGGGCGTAGCTCTAACCACTGAGCCACGGAACCGCCGCACTTGCAGCTTTAACCAATCTGCTGACCTAATGAGGCACTCTTCAATGAGCTGGATAGCTCTGATAGATTATTGCTCGGATAAGATGTTCTTTTTGATGCATATGGTCATTGTCCAGGAACTAGACGTGAGATTGTGAAGGGCTAAAAATAACGTTAAAAGTCTGACGGTTGGACGGGTGGTTTGGGCAAAAACTCACGTAACTCACACGCCCTGAGGGGATTTGAACTCTCGACCCTGCGGTCGCAAGGCTGCAGCTCTGTCCACTAAGCCATGGAACCGCTGCCCTTGTATCCTCAACCAATCTGCTGACCTAATGATGCACTCTTCAATGAGCTGTATAGCGCTGATAGATTATTGCTTGTCTAGGATTTGTTTGGAATGTATATGGTCTTGTCCATGAGATTAGTCAGGAAGTGCGGTGGCTCAGTGGTTAGCAGTTCGCTGTGAAACGCTGAGGTCCTGAGTTCAAATCCTGTCAAGGGCCATGGGGAGCGTAGTCACTAAATGAATAACCCATTGGGTGGAGGCCAATGGAACTCTGGGACATCCTCACAGGACTAGATGACATCGCAATGGAACGCCATGTCATCATCACAGAACCCGATGAAATCGCAATGGAACTTCTGGGACGTCAACACAGAACTCAATGACATCGCAATGGAATGTCTGGGATGTCAACACGGAACTCGATGACATCACGGTGGAACTTCAAGGACGGCATCACGGAACTCGATGACATCGTGGTGGAACTGCCAAGCCGTCACGGAACTCGATGACATTGCGGTGGAACTTCAAGGACGGCATCACGGAACTCGATGACATCGTGGTGGAACTTCCAGGACGGCATCACGGAGCTCGATGAACTTCCAGGACGTCAACACGGAACTCGATGATATTGTCACTTTTTGGCATCGCAATGGCACTTCTTATCTCCCAACTCCCTCCCTAGTCTACCTTTACACCCCCTAGTTTGCCCACATGTCCACTCGCAGGCTACACACCCCTACCTTACACACTTCCCCAAACCCCCTTCTCTGAGGCCCATGGTATACCCCTATCTGATACACCTTTTCTCTTCTCTGTTCCCTCCATCCTGCCCCCTACCCTTCTGCACCCACTTTGGATCACTCTATCATACAGGATGACGCTCCCAATCGGTCCCTCGGAGAGGACTACAACACTGCAGACACTTCCCACACTTTCTGGCACCAACTAGCAGGACCGTTCCCTAAGGCTCATGGCGGGATTCGAACCTAGGACACCAGCGTTGTAAGGTGCTTTAAGACCACGCTGCTAACCGCTGAGCCACCGTGCTACCCGTGCTAAGCCTCTGTGCTGCCCTGCCCTGTATAGTTAGGAGAAATGTTTGTCATGGGTTTAAGATGTTCTTTTTGATGCATATGGTCATTGTCCAGGAACTAGACGTGAGATTGTGAAGGGCTAAAAATAACGTTAAAAGTCTGACGGTTGGACGGGAGGTTTGGGCAAAAACTCGCATAAATCACACTCCCTGAGGGGATTCGAACTCTCGACCCTGTGGTCGCAAGTCTGCAGCTCTGACCACTAAGCCATGGAACCGCCGCACTTGTAGCCTCAACCAATCTGCTGACCTAATGATGCACTCTTCAATGAGCTGTATAGCGCTGATAGATTATTGCTTGTCTAGGATTTGTTTGGAATGTATATGGTCTTGTCCATGAGATTAGTCAGGAAGTGCGGTGGCTCAGTGGTTAGCAGTTCGCTGTGAAACGCTGAGGTCCTGAGTTCAAATCCCGTCAAGGGCCATGGGGAGCGTAGTCACTAAATGAATAACCCATTGGGTGGAGGCCAATGGAACTCTGGGACATCCTCACAGGACTAGATGACATCGCAATGGAACGCCATGTCATCATCACAGAACCCGATGAAATCGCAATGGAACTTCTGGGACGTCAACACAGAACTCAATGACATCGCAATGGAATGTCTGGGATGTCAACACGGAACTCGATGACATCACGGTGGAACTTCAAGGACGGCATCACGGAACTCGATGACATCGTGGTGGAACTGCCAAGCCGTCACGGAACTCGATGACATTGCGGTGGAACTTCAAGGACGGCATCATGGAACTCGATGACATCGTGGTGGAACTTCCAGGACGGCATCACGGAGCTCGATGAACTTCCAGGACGTCAACACGGAACTCGATGATATTGTCACTTTTTGGCATCGCAATGGCACTTCTTATCTCCCAACTCCCTCGTCTACCTTTACACCCCCTAGTTTGCCCACATGTCCACTCGCAGGCTACACACCCCTACCTTACACACTTCCCCAAACCCCCTTCTCTGTGGCCCATGGTATACCCCTATCTGATACACCTTTTCTCTTCTCTGTTCCCTCCATCCTGCCCCCTACCCATCTGCACCCACTTTGGATCACTCTATCATACAGGATGACGCTCCCAATCGGTCCCTCGGAGAGGACTACAACACTGCAGACACTTCCCACACTTTCTGGCACCAACTAGCAGGACCGTTCCCTAAGGCTCATGGCGGGATTCGAACCTAGGACACCAGCGTTGTAAGGTGCTTTAAGACCACGCTGCTAACCGCTGAGCCACCGTGCTACCCGTGCTAAGCCTCTGTGCTGCCCTGCCCTGTATAGTTAGGAGAAATGTTTGTCATGGGTTTAAGATGTTCTTTTTGATGCATATGGTCATTGTCCAGGAACTAGACGTGAGATTGTGAAGGGCTAAAAATAACGTTAAAAGTCTGACGGTTGGACGGGAGGTTTGGGCAAAAACTCGCATAAATCACACTCCCTGAGGGGATTTGAACTCTCGACCCTGTGGTCGCAAGTCTGCAGCTCTGACCACTAAGCCATGGAACCGCCGCACTTGTAGCCTCAACCAATCTGCTGACCTAATGATGCACTCTTCAATGACGTTGGACGGGTGGTTTGGGCAAAAACTCGCATAAGACACACGACCTGAGGGGATTTGAACTCTCGACCCCATGGTCGCAAGGGCGTAGCTCTAACCACTGAGCCACGGAACCGCCGCACTTGCAGCTTTAACCAATCTGCTGACCTAATGAGGCACTCTTCAATGAGCTGGATAGCTCTGATAGATTATTGCTCGGATAAGATGTTCTTTTTGATGCATATGGTCATTGTCCAGGAACTAGACGTGAGATTGTGAAGGGCTAAAAATAACGTTAAAAGTCTGACGGTTGGACGGGTGGTTTGGGCAAAAACTCACGTAACTCACACGCCCTGAGGGGATTTGAACTCTCGACCCTGCGGTCGCAAGGCTGCAGCTCTGACCACTAAGCCATGGAACCGCCGCACTTGTAGCCTCAACCAATCTGCTGACCTAATGATGCACTCTTCAATGACGTTGGACGGGTGGTTTGGGCAAAAACTCGCATAAGACACACGACCTGAGGGGATTTGAACTCTCGACCCCATGGTCGCAAGGGCGTAGCTCTAACCACTGAGCCACGGAACCGCCGCACTTGCAGCTTTAACCAATCTGCTGACCTAATGAGGCACTCTTCAATGAGCTGGATAGCTCTGATAGATTATTGCTCGGATAAGATGTTCTTTTTGATGCATATGGTCATTGTCCAGGAACTAGACGTGAGATTGTGAAGGGCTAAAAATAACGTTAAAAGTCTGACGGTTGGACGGGTGGTTTGGGCAAAAACTCACGTAACTCACACGCCCTGAGGGGATTTGAACTCTCGACCCTGCGGTCGCAAGGCTGCAGCTCTGACCACTAAGCCATGGAACCGCCGCACTTGTATCCTCAACCAATCTGCTGACCTAATGATGCACTCTTCAATGAGCTGTATAGCGCTGATAGATTATTGCTTGTCTAGGATTTGTTTGGAATGTATATGGTCTTGTCCATGAGATTAGTCAGGAAGTGCGGTGGCTCAGTGGTTAGCAGTTCGCTGTGAAACGCTGAGGTCCTGAGTTCAAATCCCGTCAAGGGCCATGGGGAGCGTAGTTACTAAATGAATAACCCATTGGGTGGAGGCCAATGGAACGCTGGGACATCCTCACAGGACTAGATGACATCGCAATGGAACGCCATGTCATCATCACAGAACCCGATGAAATCGCAATGGAACTTCTGGGACGTCAACACAGAACTCAATGACATCGCAATGGAATGTCTGGGATGTCAACACGGAACTCGATGACATCACGGTGGAACTTCAAGGACGGCATCACGGAACTCGATGACATCGTGGTGGAACTGCCAAGCCGTCACGGAACTCGATGACATTGCGGTGGAACTTCAAGGACGGCATCACGGAACTCGATGACATCGTGGTGGAACTTCCAGGACGGCATCACGGAGCTCGATGAACTTCCAGGACGTCAACACGGAACTCGATGACAGCGCCGTGGAACTTCAAGGTCGGCATCGTGGAACTCGATGACATCACGGTGGAACTTCAAGGACAGCATCACAGAACTCGATGACATGGAACGCTGGGACATCCTCACAGGACTAGATGACATCGCAATGGAACTTCCAGGACGGCATCACGGAGCTCGATGAACTTCCAGGACGTCAACACGGAACTCGATGACAGCGCTGTGGAACTTCAAGGATGGCATCATGGAACTCGATGACATTGCGGTGAATCTTCTGGGACGGCATCACGGAACTCGATGATATTGTCACTTTTTGGCATCGCAATGGCACTTCTTATCTCCCAACTCCCTCCCTAGTCTACCTTTACACCCCCTAGTTTGCCCACATGTCCACTCGCAGGCTACACACCCCTACCTTACACACTTCCCCAAACCCCCTTCTCTGAGGCCCATGGTATACCCCTATCTGATACACCTTTTCTCTTCTCTGTTCCCTCCATCCTGCCCCCTACCCTTCTGCACCCACTTTGGATCACTCTATCATACAGGATGACGCTCCCAATCGGTCCCTCGGAGAGGACTACAACACTGCAGACACTTCCCACACTTTCTGGCACCAACTAGCAGGACCGTTCCCTAAGGCTCATGGCGGGATTCGAACCTAGGACACCAGCGTTGTAAGGTGCTTTAAGACCACGCTGCTAACCGCTGAGCCACCGTGCTACCCGTGCTAAGCCTCTGTGCTGCCCTGCCCTGTATAGTTAGGAGAAATGTTTGTCATGGGTTTAAGATGTTCTTTTTGATGCATATGGTCATTGTCCAGGAACTAGACGTGAGATTGTGAAGGGCTAAAAATAACGTTAAAAGTCTGACGGTTGGACGGGTGGTTTGGGCAAAAACTCACGTAACTCACACGCCCTGAGGGGATTTGAACTCTCGACCCTGCGGTCGCAAGGCTGCAGCTCTGACCACTAAGCCATGGAACCGCCGCACTTGTATCCTCAACCAATCTGCTGACCTAATGATGCACTCTTCAATGAGCTGTATAGCGCTGATAGATTATTGCTTGTCTAGGATTTGTTTGGAATGTATATGGTCTTGTCCATGAGATTAGTCAGGAAGTGCGGTGGCTCAGTGGTTAGCAGTTCGCTGTGAAACGCTGAGGTCCTGAGTTCAAATCCCGTCAAGGGCCATGGGGAGCGTAGTCACTAAATGAATAACCCATTGGGTGGAGGCCAATGGAACTCTGGGACATCCTCACAGGACTAGATGACATCGCAATGGAACGCCATGTCATCATCACAGAACCCGATGAAATCGCAATGGAACTTCTGGGACGTCAACACAGAACTCAATGACATCGCAATGGAATGTCTGGGATGTCAACACGGAACTCGATGACATCACGGTGGAACTTCAAGGACGGCATCACGGAGCTCGATGAACTTCCAGGACGTCAACACGGAACTCGATGACAGCGCCGTGGAACTTCAAGGTCGGCATCGTGGAAGTCGATGACATCACGGTGGAACTTCAAGGACGGCATCACGGAACTTGATGACATCGTGGTGGAACTTCCAGGACGGCATCACGGAGCTCGATGAACTTCCAGGACGTCAACACGGAACTCGATGACAGCGCCGTGGAACTTCAAGGACGGCATCACGGAACTCGATGATATTGTCACTTTTTGGCATCGCAATGGCACTTCTTATCTCCCAACTCCCTCCCTAGTCTACCTTTACACCCCCTAGTTTGCCCACATGTCCACTCGCAGGCTACACACCCCTACCTTACACACTTCCCCAAACCCCCTTCTCTGAGGCCCATGGTATACCCCTATCTGATACACCTTTTCTCTTCTCTGTTCCCTCCATCCTGCCCCCTACCCATCTGCACCCACTTTGGATCACTCTATCATACAGGATGACGCTCCCAATCGGTCCCTCGGAGAGGACTACAACACTGCAGACACTTCCCACACTTTCTGGCACCAACTAGCAGGACCGTTCCCTAAGGCTCATGGCGGGATTCGAACCTAGGACACCAGCGTTGTAAGGTGCTTTAAGACCACGCTGCTAACCGCTGAGCCACCGTGCTACCCGTGCTAAGCCTCTGTGCTGCCCTGCCCTGTATAGTTAGGAGAAATGTTTGTCATGGGTTTAAGATGTTCTTTTTGATGCATATGGTCATTGTCCAGGAACTAGACGTGAGATTGTGAAGGGCTAAAAATAACGTTAAAAGTCTGACGGTTGGACGGGAGGTTTGGGCAAAAACTCGCATAAATCACACTCCCTGAGGGGATTTGAACTCTCGACCCTGTGGTCGCAAGTCTGCAGCTCTGACCACTAAGCCATGGAACCGCCGCACTTGTAGCCTCAACCAATCTGCTGACCTAATGATGCACTCTTCAATGACGTTGGACGGGTGGTTTGGGCAAAAACTCGCATAAGACACACGACCTGAGGGGATTTGAACTCTCGACCCCATGGTCGCAAGGGCGTAGCTCTAACCACTGAGCCACGGAACCGCCGCACTTGCAGCTTTAACCAATCTGCTGACCTAATGAGGCACTCTTCAATGAGCTGGATAGCTCTGATAGATTATTGCTCGGATAAGATGTTCTTTTTGATGCATATGGTCATTGTCCAGGAACTAGACGTGAGATTGTGAAGGGCTAAAAATAACGTTAAAAGTCTGACGGTTGGACGGGTGGTTTGGGCAAAAACTCACGTAACTCACACGCCCTGAGGGGATTTGAACTCTCGACCCTGCGGTCGCAAGGCTGCAGCTCTGTCCACTAAGCCATGGAACCGCTGCCCTTGTATCCTCAACCAATCTGCTGACCTAATGATGCACTCTTCAATGAGCTGTATAGCGCTGATAGATTATTGCTTGTCTAGGATTTGTTTGGAATGTATATGGTCTTGTCCATGAGATTAGTCAGGAAGTGCGGTGGCTCAGTGGTTAGCAGTTCGCTGTGAAACGCTGAGGTCCTGAGTTCAAATCCTGTCAAGGGCCATGGGGAGCGTAGTCACTAAATGAATAACCCATTGGGTGGAGGCCAATGGAACTCTGGGACATCCTCACAGGACTAGATGACATCGCAATGGAACGCCATGTCATCATCACAGAACCCGATGAAATCGCAATGGAACTTCTGGGACGTCAACACAGAACTCAATGACATCGCAATGGAATGTCTGGGATGTCAACACGGAACTCGATGACATCACGGTGGAACTTCAAGGACGGCATCACGGAACTCGATGACATCGTGGTGGAACTGCCAAGCCGTCACGGAACTCGATGACATTGCGGTGGAACTTCAAGGACGGCATCACGGAACTCGATGACATCGTGGTGGAACTTCCAGGACGGCATCACGGAGCTCGATGAACTTCCAGGACGTCAACACGGAACTCGATGATATTGTCACTTTTTGGCATCGCAATGGCACTTCTTATCTCCCAACTCCCTCCCTAGTCTACCTTTACACCCCCTAGTTTGCCCACATGTCCACTCGCAGGCTACACACCCCTACCTTACACACTTCCCCAAACCCCCTTCTCTGAGGCCCATGGTATACCCCTATCTGATACACCTTTTCTCTTCTCTGTTCCCTCCATCCTGCCCCCTACCCTTCTGCACCCACTTTGGATCACTCTATCATACAGGATGACGCTCCCAATCGGTCCCTCGGAGAGGACTACAACACTGCAGACACTTCCCACACTTTCTGGCACCAACTAGCAGGACCGTTCCCTAAGGCTCATGGCGGGATTCGAACCTAGGACACCAGCGTTGTAAGGTGCTTTAAGACCACGCTGCTAACCGCTGAGCCACCGTGCTACCCGTGCTAAGCCTCTGTGCTGCCCTGCCCTGTATAGTTAGGAGAAATGTTTGTCATGGGTTTAAGATGTTCTTTTTGATGCATATGGTCATTGTCCAGGAACTAGACGTGAGATTGTGAAGGGCTAAAAATAACGTTAAAAGTCTGACGGTTGGACGGGAGGTTTGGGCAAAAACTCGCATAAATCACACTCCCTGAGGGGATTCGAACTCTCGACCCTGTGGTCGCAAGTCTGCAGCTCTGACCACTAAGCCATGGAACCGCCGCACTTGTAGCCTCAACCAATCTGCTGACCTAATGATGCACTCTTCAATGAGCTGTATAGCGCTGATAGATTATTGCTTGTCTAGGATTTGTTTGGAATGTATATGGTCTTGTCCATGAGATTAGTCAGGAAGTGCGGTGGCTCAGTGGTTAGCAGTTCGCTGTGAAACGCTGAGGTCCTGAGTTCAAATCCCGTCAAGGGCCATGGGGAGCGTAGTCACTAAATGAATAACCCATTGGGTGGAGGCCAATGGAACTCTGGGACATCCTCACAGGACTAGATGACATCGCAATGGAACGCCATGTCATCATCACAGAACCCGATGAAATCGCAATGGAACTTCTGGGACGTCAACACAGAACTCAATGACATCGCAATGGAATGTCTGGGATGTCAACACGGAACTCGATGACATCACGGTGGAACTTCAAGGACGGCATCACGGAACTTGATGACATCGTGGTGGAACTGCCAAGCCGTCACGGAACTCGATGACATTGCGGTGGAACTTCAAGGACGGCATCACGGAACTCGATGACATCGTGGTGGAACTTCCAGGACGGCATCACGGAGCTCGATGAACTTCCAGGACGTCAACACGGAACTCGATGATATTGTCACTTTTTGGCATCGCAATGGCACTTCTTATCTCCCAACTCCCTCGTCTACCTTTACACCCCCTAGTTTGCCCACATGTCCACTCGCAGGCTACACACCCCTACCTTACACACTTCCCCAAACCCCCTTCTCTGTGGCCCATGGTATACCCCTATCTGATACACCTTTTCTCTTCTCTGTTCCCTCCATCCTGCCCCCTACCCATCTGCACCCACTTTGGATCACTCTATCATACAGGATGACGCTCCCAATCGGTCCCTCGGAGAGGACTACAACACTGCAGACACTTCCCACACTTTCTGGCACCAACTAGCAGGACCGTTCCCTAAGGCTCATGGCGGGATTCGAACCTAGGACACCAGCGTTGTAAGGTGCTTTAAGACCACGCTGCTAACCGCTGAGCCACCGTGCTACCCGTGCTAAGCCTCTGTGCTGCCCTGCCCTGTATAGTTAGGAGAAATGTTTGTCATGGGTTTAAGATGTTCTTTTTGATGCATATGGTCATTGTCCAGGAACTAGACGTGAGATTGTGAAGGGCTAAAAATAACGTTAAAAGTCTGACGGTTGGACGGGAGGTTTGGGCAAAAACTCGCATAAATCACACTCCCTGAGGGGATTTGAACTCTCGACCCTGTGGTCGCAAGTCTGCAGCTCTGACCACTAAGCCATGGAACCGCCGCACTTGTAGCCTCAACCAATCTGCTGACCTAATGATGCACTCTTCAATGACGTTGGACGGGTGGTTTGGGCAAAAACTCGCATAAGACACACGACCTGAGGGGATTTGAACTCTCGACCCCATGGTCGCAAGGGCGTAGCTCTAACCACTGAGCCACGGAACCGCCGCACTTGCAGCTTTAACCAATCTGCTGACCTAATGAGGCACTCTTCAATGAGCTGGATAGCTCTGATAGATTATTGCTCGGATAAGATGTTCTTTTTGATGCATATGGTCATTGTCCAGGAACTAGACGTGAGATTGTGAAGGGCTAAAAATAACGTTAAAAGTCTGACGGTTGGACGGGTGGTTTGGGCAAAAACTCACGTAACTCACACGCCCTGAGGGGATTTGAACTCTCGACCCTGCGGTCGCAAGGCTGCAGCTCTGACCACTAAGCCATGGAACCGCCGCACTTGTATCCTCAACCAATCTGCTGACCTAATGATGCACTCTTCAATGAGCTGTATAGCGCTGATAGATTATTGCTTGTCTAGGATTTGTTTGGAATGTATATGGTCTTGTCCATGAGATTAGTCAGGAAGTGCGGTGGCTCAGTGGTTAGCAGTTCGCTGTGAAACGCTGAGGTCCTGAGTTCAAATCCCGTCAAGGGCCATGGGGAGCGTAGTTACTAAATGAATAACCCATTGGGTGGAGGCCAATGGAACGCTGGGACATCCTCACAGGACTAGATGACATCGCAATGGAACGCCATGTCATCATCACAGAACCCGATGAAATCGCAATGGAACTTCTGGGACGTCAACACAGAACTCAATGACATCGCAATGGAATGTCTGGGATGTCAACACGGAACTCGATGACATCACGGTGGAACTTCAAGGACGGCATCACGGAACTCGATGACATCGTGGTGGAACTGCCAAGCCGTCACGGAACTCAATGACATTGCGGTGGAACTTCAAGGACGGCATCACGGAACTCGATGACATCGTGGTGGAACTTCCAGGACGGCATCACGGAGCTCGATGAACTTCCAGGACGTCAACACGGAACTCGATGACAGCGCCGTGGAACTTCAAGGTTGGCATCGTGGAACTCGATGACATCACGGTGGAACTTCAAGGACAGCATCACAGAACTCGATGACATGGAACGCTGGGACATCCTCACAGGACTAGATGACATCGCAATGGAACTTCCAGGACGGCATCACGGAGCTCGATGAACTTCCAGGACGTCAACACGGAACTCGATGACAGCGCTGTGGAACTTCAAGGACGGCATCATGGAACTCGATGACATTGCGGTGAATCTTCTGGGACGGCATCACGGAACTCGATGATATTGTCACTTTTTGGCATCGCAATGGCACTTCTTATCTCCCAACTCCCTCCCTAGTCTACCTTTACACCCCCTAGTTTGCCCACATGTCCACTCGCAGGCTACACACCCCTACCTTACACACTTCCCCAAACCCCCTTCTCTGAGGCCCATGGTATACCCCTATCTGATACACCTTTTCTCTTCTCTGTTCCCTCCATCCTGCCCCCTACCCTTCTGCACCCACTTTGGATCACTCTATCATACAGGATGACGCTCCCAATCGGTCCCTCGGAGAGGACTACAACACTGCAGACACTTCCCACACTTTCTGGCACCAACTAGCAGGACCGTTCCCTAAGGCTCATGGCGGGATTCGAACCTAGGACACCAGCGTTGTAAGGTGCTTTAAGACCACGCTGCTAACCGCTGAGCCACCGTGCTACCCGTGCTAAGCCTCTGTGCTGCCCTGCCCTGTATAGTTAGGAGAAATGTTTGTCATGGGTTTAAGATGTTCTTTTTGATGCATATGGTCATTGTCCAGGAACTAGACGTGAGATTGTGAAGGGCTAAAAATAACGTTAAAAGTCTGACGGTTGGACGGGTGGTTTGGGCAAAAACTCACGTAACTCACACGCCCTGAGGGGATTTGAACTCTCGACCCTGCGGTCGCAAGGCTGCAGCTCTGACCACTAAGCCATGGAACCGCCGCACTTGTATCCTCAACCAATCTGCTGACCTAATGATGCACTCTTCAATGAGCTGTATAGCGCTGATAGATTATTGCTTGTCTAGGATTTGTTTGGAATGTATATGGTCTTGTCCATGAGATTAGTCAGGAAGTGCGGTGGCTCAGTGGTTAGCAGTTCGCTGTGAAACGCTGAGGTCCTGAGTTCAAATCCCGTCAAGGGCCATGGGGAGCGTAGTCACTAAATGAATAACCCATTGGGTGGAGGCCAATGGAACTCTGGGACATCCTCACAGGACTAGATGACATCGCAATGGAACGCCATGTCATCATCACAGAACCCGATGAAATCGCAATGGAACTTCTGGGACGTCAACACAGAACTCAATGACATCGCAATGGAATGTCTGGGATGTCAACACGGAACTCGATGACATCACGGTGGAACTTCAAGGACGGCATCACGGAGCTCGATGAACTTCCAGGACGTCAACACGGAACTCGATGACAGCGCCGTGGAACTTCAAGGTCGGCATCGTGGAAGTCGATGACATCACGGTGGAACTTCAAGGACGGCATCACGGAACTCGATGACATCGTGGTGGAACTTCCAGGACGGCATCACGGAGCTCGATGAACTTCCAGGACGTCAACACGGAACTCGATGACAGCGCCGTGGAACTTCAAGGACGGCATCACGGAACTCGATGATATTGTCACTTTTTGGCATCGCAATGGCACTTCTTATCTCCCAACTCCCTCCCTAGTCTACCTTTACACCCCCTAGTTTGCCCACATGTCCACTCGCAGGCTACACACCCCTACCTTACACACTTCCCCAAACCCCCTTCTCCCATGGTATACCCCTATCTGATACACCTTTTCTCTTCTCTGTTCCCTCCATCCTGCCCCCTACCCATCTGCACCCACTTTGGATCACTCTATCATACAGGATGACGCTCCCAATCGGTCCCTCGGAGAGGACTACAACACTGCAGACACTTCCCACACTTTCTGGCACCAACTAGCAGGACCGTTCCCTAAGGCTCATGGCGGGATTCGAACCTAGGACACCAGCGTTGTAAGGTGCTTTAAGACCACGCTGCTAACCGCTGAGCCACCGTGCTACCCGTGCTAAGCCTCTGTGCTGCCCTGCCCTGTATAGTTAGGAGAAATGTTTGTCATGGGTTTAAGATGTTCTTTTTGATGCATATGGTCATTGTCCAGGAACTAGACGTGAGATTGTGAAGGGCTAAAAATAACGTTAAAAGTCTGACGGTTGGACGGGAGGTTTGGGCAAAAACTCGCATAAATCACACTCCCTGAGGGGATTTGAACTCTCGACCCTGTGGTCGCAAGTCTGCAGCTCTGACCACTAAGCCATGGAACCGCCGCACTTGTAGCCTCAACCAATCTGCTGACCTAATGATGCACTCTTCAATGACGTTGGACGGGTGGTTTGGGCAAAAACTCGCATAAGACACACGACCTGAGGGGATTTGAACTCTCGACCCCATGGTCGCAAGGGCGTAGCTCTAACCACTGAGCCACGGAACCGCCGCACTTGCAGCTTTAACCAATCTGCTGACCTAATGAGGCACTCTTCAATGAGCTGGATAGCTCTGATAGATTATTGCTCGGATAAGATGTTCTTTTTGATGCATATGGTCATTGTCCAGGAACTAGACGTGAGATTGTGAAGGGCTAAAAATAACGTTAAAAGTCTGACGGTTGGACGGGTGGTTTGGGCAAAAACTCACGTAACTCACACGCCCTGAGGGGATTTGAACTCTCGACCCTGCGGTCGCAAGGCTGCAGCTCTGTCCACTAAGCCATGGAACCGCTGCCCTTGTATCCTCAACCAATCTGCTGACCTAATGATGCACTCTTCAATGAGCTGTATAGCGCTGATAGATTATTGCTTGTCTAGGATTTGTTTGGAATGTATATGGTCTTGTCCATGAGATTAGTCAGGAAGTGCGGTGGCTCAGTGGTTAGCAGTTCGCTGTGAAACGCTGAGGTCCTGAGTTCAAATCCTGTCAAGGGCCATGGGGAGCGTAGTCACTAAATGAATAACCCATTGGGTGGAGGCCAATGGAACTCTGGGACATCCTCACAGGACTAGATGACATCGCAATGGAACGCCATGTCATCATCACAGAACCCGATGAAATCGCAATGGAACTTCTGGGACGTCAACACAGAACTCAATGACATCGCAATGGAATGTCTGGGATGTCAACACGGAACTCGATGACATCACGGTGGAACTTCAAGGACGGCATCACGGAACTCGATGACATCGTGGTGGAACTGCCAAGCCGTCACGGAACTCGATGACATTGCGGTGGAACTTCAAGGACGGCATCACGGAACTCGATGACATCGTGGTGGAACTTCCAGGACGGCATCACGGAGCTCGATGAACTTCCAGGACGTCAACACGGAACTCGATGATATTGTCACTTTTTGGCATCGCAATGGCACTTCTTATCTCCCAACTCCCTCCCTAGTCTACC
Source organism: Leptodactylus fuscus (assembly GCF_031893055.1). Taxonomy (NCBI): domain Eukaryota; kingdom Metazoa; phylum Chordata; class Amphibia; order Anura; family Leptodactylidae; genus Leptodactylus; species Leptodactylus fuscus. The sequence goes on along the minus strand of NW_027440177.1, from coordinate 148,281 downwards.
TTTACACCCCCTAGTTTGCCCACATGTCCACTCGCAGGCTACACACCCCTACCTTACACACTTCCCCAAACCCCCTTCTCTGAGGCCCATGGTATACCCCTATCTGATACACCTTTTCTCTTCTCTGTTCCCTCCATCCTGCCCCCTACCCTTCTGCACCCACTTTGGATCACTCTATCATACAGGATGACGCTCCCAATCGGTCCCTCGGAGAGGACTACAACACTGCAGACACTTCCCACACTTTCTGGCACCAACTAGCAGGACCGTTCCCTAAGGCTCATGGCGGGATTCGAACCTAGGACACCAGCGTTGTAAGGTGCTTTAAGACCACGCTGCTAACCGCTGAGCCACCGTGCTACCCGTGCTAAGCCTCTGTGCTGCCCTGCCCTGTATAGTTAGGAGAAATGTTTGTCATGGGTTTAAGATGTTCTTTTTGATGCATATGGTCATTGTCCAGGAACTAGACGTGAGATTGTGAAGGGCTAAAAATAACGTTAAAAGTCTGACGGTTGGACGGGAGGTTTGGGCAAAAACTCGCATAAATCACACTCCCTGAGGGGATTCGAACTCTCGACCCTGTGGTCGCAAGTCTGCAGCTCTGACCACTAAGCCATGGAACCGCCGCACTTGTAGCCTCAACCAATCTGCTGACCTAATGATGCACTCTTCAATGAGCTGTATAGCGCTGATAGATTATTGCTTGTCTAGGATTTGTTTGGAATGTATATGGTCTTGTCCATGAGATTAGTCAGGAAGTGCGGTGGCTCAGTGGTTAGCAGTTCGCTGTGAAACGCTGAGGTCCTGAGTTCAAATCCCGTCAAGGGCCATGGGGAGCGTAGTCACTAAATGAATAACCCATTGGGTGGAGGCCAATGGAACTCTGGGACATCCTCACAGGACTAGATGACATCGCAATGGAACGCCATGTCATCATCACAGAACCCGATGAAATCGCAATGGAACTTCTGGGACGTCAACACAGAACTCAATGACATCGCAATGGAATGTCTGGGATGTCAACACGGAACTCGATGACATCACGGTGGAACTTCAAGGACGGCATCACGGAACTCGATGACATCGTGGTGGAACTGCCAAGCCGTCACGGAACTCGATGACATTGCGGTGGAACTTCAAGGACGGCATCACGGAACTCGATGACATCGTGGTGGAACTTCCAGGACGGCATCACGGAGCTCGATGAACTTCCAGGACGTCAACACGGAACTCGATGATATTGTCACTTTTTGGCATCGCAATGGCACTTCTTATCTCCCAACTCCCTCGTCTACCTTTACACCCCCTAGTTTGCCCACATGTCCACTCGCAGGCTACACACCCCTACCTTACACACTTCCCCAAACCCCCTTCTCTGTGGCCCATGGTATACCCCTATCTGATACACCTTTTCTCTTCTCTGTTCCCTCCATCCTGCCCCCTACCCATCTGCACCCACTTTGGATCACTCTATCATACAGGATGACGCTCCCAATCGGTCCCTCGGAGAGGACTACAACACTGCAGACACTTCCCACACTTTCTGGCACCAACTAGCAGGACCGTTCCCTAAGGCTCATGGCGGGATTCGAACCTAGGACACCAGCGTTGTAAGGTGCTTTAAGACCACGCTGCTAACCGCTGAGCCACCGTGCTACCCGTGCTAAGCCTCTGTGCTGCCCTGCCCTGTATAGTTAGGAGAAATGTTTGTCATGGGTTTAAGATGTTCTTTTTGATGCATATGGTCATTGTCCAGGAACTAGACGTGAGATTGTGAAGGGCTAAAAATAACGTTAAAAGTCTGACGGTTGGACGGGAGGTTTGGGCAAAAACTCGCATAAATCACACTCCCTGAGGGGATTTGAACTCTCGACCCTGTGGTCGCAAGTCTGCAGCTCTGACCACTAAGCCATGGAACCGCCGCACTTGTAGCCTCAACCAATCTGCTGACCTAATGATGCACTCTTCAATGACGTTGGACGGGTGGTTTGGGCAAAAACTCGCATAAGACACACGACCTGAGGGGATTTGAACTCTCGACCCCATGGTCGCAAGGGCGTAGCTCTAACCACTGAGCCACGGAACCGCCGCACTTGCAGCTTTAACCAATCTGCTGACCTAATGAGGCACTCTTCAATGAGCTGGATAGCTCTGATAGATTATTGCTCGGATAAGATGTTCTTTTTGATGCATATGGTCATTGTCCAGGAACTAGACGTGAGATTGTGAAGGGCTAAAAATAACGTTAAAAGTCTGATGGTTGGACGGGTGGTTTGGGCAAAAACTCACGTAACTCACACGCCCTGAGGGGATTTGAACTCTCGACCCTGCGGTCGCAAGGCTGCAGCTCTGACCACTAAGCCATGGAACCGCCGCACTTGTATCCTCAACCAATCTGCTGACCTAATGATGCACTCTTCAATGAGCTGTATAGCGCTGATAGATTATTGCTTGTCTAGGATTTGTTTGGAATGTATATGGTCTTGTCCATGAGATTAGTCAGGAAGTGCGGTGGCTCAGTGGTTAGCAGTTCGCTGTGAAACGCTGAGGTCCTGAGTTCAAATCCCGTCAAGGGCCATGGGGAGCGTAGTTACTAAATGAATAACCCATTGGGTGGAGGCCAATGGAACGCTGGGACATCCTCACAGGACTAGATGACATCGCAATGGAACGCCATGTCATCATCACAGAACCCGATGAAATCGCAATGGAACTTCTGGGACGTCAACACAGAACTCAATGACATCGCAATGGAATGTCTGTGATGTCAACACGGAACTCGATGACATCACGGTGGAACTTCAAGGACGGCATCACGGAACTCGATGACATCGTGGTGGAACTGCCAAGCCGTCACGGAACTCGATGACATTGCGGTGGAACTTCAAGGACGGCATCACGGAACTCGATGACATCGTGGTGGAACTTCCAGGACGGCATCACGGAGCTCGATGAACTTCCAGGACGTCAACACGGAACTCGATGACAGCGCCGTGGAACTTCAAGGTCGGCATCGTGGAACTCGATGACATCACGGTGGAACTTCAAGGACAGCATCACAGAACTCGATGACATGGAACGCTGGGACATCCTCACAGGACTAGATGACATCGCAATGGAACTTCCAGGACGGCATCACGGAGCTCGATGAACTTCCAGGACGTCAACACGGAACTCGATGACAGCGCTGTGGAACTTCAAGGACGGCATCATGGAACTCAATGACATTGCGGTGAATCTTCTGGGACGGCATCACGGAACTCGATGATATTGTCACTTTTTGGCATCGCAATGGCACTTCTTATCTCCCAACTCCCTCCCTAGTCTACCTTTACACCCCCTAGTTTGCCCACATGTCCACTCGCAGGCTACACACCCCTACCTTACACACTTCCCCAAACCCCCTTCTCTGAGGCCCATGGTATACCCCTATCTGATACACCTTTTCTCTTCTCTGTTCCCTCCATCCTGCCCCCTACCCTTCTGCACCCACTTTGGATCACTCTATCATACAGGATGACGCTCCCAATCGGTCCCTCGGAGAGGACTACAACACTGCAGACACTTCCCACACTTTCTGGCACCAACTAGCAGGACCGTTCCCTAAGGCTCATGGCGGGATTCGAACCTAGGACACCAGCGTTGTAAGGTGCTTTAAGACCACGCTGCTAACCGCTGAGCCACCGTGCTACCCGTGCTAAGCCTCTGTGCTGCCCTGCCCTGTATAGTTAGGAGAAATGTTTGTCATGGGTTTAAGATGTTCTTTTTGATGCATATGGTCATTGTCCAGGAACTAGACGTGAGATTGTGAAGGGCTAAAAATAACGTTAAAAGTCTGACGGTTGGACGGGTGGTTTGGGCAAAAACTCACGTAACTCACACGCCCTGAGGGGATTTGAACTCTCGACCCTGCGGTCGCAAGGCTGCAGCTCTGACCACTAAGCCATGGAACCGCCGCACTTGTATCCTCAACCAATCTGCTGACCTAATGATGCACTCTTCAATGAGCTGTATAGCGCTGATAGATTATTGCTTGTCTAGGATTTGTTTGGAATGTATATGGTCTTGTCCATGAGATTAGTCAGGAAGTGCGGTGGCTCAGTGGTTAGCAGTTCGCTGTGAAACGCTGAGGTCCTGAGTTCAAATCCCGTCAAGGGCCATGGGGAGCGTAGTCACTAAATGAATAACCCATTGGGTGGAGGCCAATGGAACTCTGGGACATCCTCACAGGACTAGATGACATCGCAATGGAACGCCATGTCATCATCACAGAACCCGATGAAATCGCAATGGAACTTCTGGGACGTCAACACAGAACTCAATGACATCGCAATGGAATGTCTGGGATGTCAACACGGAACTCGATGACATCACGGTGGAACTTCAAGGACGGCATCACGGAGCTCGATGAACTTCCAGGACGTCAACACGGAACTCGATGACAGCGCCGTGGAACTTCAAGGTCGGCATCGTGGAAGTCGATGACATCACGGTGGAACTTCAAGGACGGCATCACGGAACTCGATGACATCGTGGTGGAACTTCCAGGACGGCATCACGGAGCTCGATGAACTTCCAGGACGTCAACACGGAACTCGATGACAGCGCCGTGGAACTTCAAGGACGGCATCACGGAACTCGATGATATTGTCACTTTTTGGCATCGCAATGGCACTTCTTATCTCCCAACTCCCTCCCTAGTCTACCTTTACACCCCCTAGTTTGCCCACATGTCCACTCGCAGGCTACACACCCCTACCTTACACACTTCCCCAAACCCCCTTCTCTGAGGCCCATGGTATACCCCTATCTGATACACCTTTTCTCTTCTCTGTTCCCTCCATCCTGCCCCCTACCCATCTGCACCCACTTTGGATCACTCTATCATACAGGATGACGCTCCCAATCGGTCCCTCGGAGAGGACTACAACACTGCAGACACTTCCCACACTTTCTGGCACCAACTAGCAGGACCGTTCCCTAAGGCTCATGGCGGGATTCGAACCTAGGACACCAGCGTTGTAAGGTGCTTTAAGACCACGCTGCTAACCGCTGAGCCACCGTGCTACCCGTGCTAAGCCTCTGTGCTGCCCTGCCCTGTATAGTTAGGAGAAATGTTTGTCATGGGTTTAAGATGTTCTTTTTGATGCATATGGTCATTGTCCAGGAACTAGACGTGAGATTGTGAAGGGCTAAAAATAACGTTAAAAGTCTGACGGTTGGACGGGAGGTTTGGGCAAAAACTCGCATAAATCACACTCCCTGAGGGGATTTGAACTCTCGACCCTGTGGTCGCAAGTCTGCAGCTCTGACCACTAAGCCATGGAACCGCCGCACTTGTAGCCTCAACCAATCTGCTGACCTAATGATGCACTCTTCAATGACGTTGGACGGGTGGTTTGGGCAAAAACTCGCATAAGACACACGACCTGAGGGGATTTGAACTCTCGACCCCATGGTCGCAAGGGCGTAGCTCTAACCACTGAGCCACGGAACCGCCGCACTTGCAGCTTTAACCAATCTGCTGACCTAATGAGGCACTCTTCAATGAGCTGGATAGCTCTGATAGATTATTGCTCGGATAAGATGTTCTTTTTGATGCATATGGTCATTGTCCAGGAACTAGACGTGAGATTGTGAAGGGCTAAAAATAACGTTAAAAGTCTGACGGTTGGACGGGTGGTTTGGGCAAAAACTCACGTAACTCACACGCCCTGAGGGGATTTGAACTCTCGACCCTGCGGTCGCAAGGCTGCAGCTCTGTCCACTAAGCCATGGAACCGCTGCCCTTGTATCCTCAACCAATCTGCTGACCTAATGATGCACTCTTCAATGAGCTGTATAGCGCTGATAGATTATTGCTTGTCTAGGATTTGTTTGGAATGTATATGGTCTTGTCCATGAGATTAGTCAGGAAGTGCGGTGGCTCAGTGGTTAGCAGTTCGCTGTGAAACGCTGAGGTCCTGAGTTCAAATCCTGTCAAGGGCCATGGGGAGCGTAGTCACTAAATGAATAACCCATTGGGTGGAGGCCAATGGAACTCTGGGACATCCTCACAGGACTAGATGACATCGCAATGGAACGCCATGTCATCATCACAGAACCCGATGAAATCGCAATGGAACTTCTGGGACGTCAACACAGAACTCAATGACATCGCAATGGAATGTCTGGGATGTCAACACGGAACTCGATGACATCACGGTGGAACTTCAAGGACGGCATCACGGAACTCGATGACATCGTGGTGGAACTGCCAAGCCGTCACGGAACTCGATGACATTGCGGTGGAACTTCAAGGACGGCATCACGGAACTCGATGACATCGTGGTGGAACTTCCAGGACGGCATCACGGAGCTCGATGAACTTCCAGGACGTCAACACAGAACTCGATGATATTGTCACTTTTTGGCATCGCAATGGCACTTCTTATCTCCCAACTCCCTCCCTAGTCTACCTTTACACCCCCTAGTTTGCCCACATGTCCACTCGCAGGCTACACACCCCTACCTTACACACTTCCCCAAACCCCCTTCTCTGAGGCCCATGGTATACCCCTATCTGATACACCTTTTCTCTTCTCTGTTCCCTCCATCCTGCCCCCTACCCTTCTGCACCCACTTTGGATCACTCTATCATACAGGATGACGCTCCCAATCGGTCCCTCGGAGAGGACTACAACACTGCAGACACTTCCCACACTTTCTGGCACCAACTAGCAGGACCGTTCCCTAAGGCTCATGGCGGGATTCGAACCTAGGACACCAGCGTTGTAAGGTGCTTTAAGACCACGCTGCTAACCGCTGAGCCACCGTGCTACCCGTGCTAAGCCTCTGTGCTGCCCTGCCCTGTATAGTTAGGAGAAATGTTTGTCATGGGTTTAAGATGTTCTTTTTGATGCATATGGTCATTGTCCAGGAACTAGACGTGAGATTGTGAAGGGCTAAAAATAACGTTAAAAGTCTGACGGTTGGACGGGAGGTTTGGGCAAAAACTCGCATAAATCACACTCCCTGAGGGGATTCGAACTCTCGACCCTGTGGTCGCAAGTCTGCAGCTCTGACCACTAAGCCATGGAACCGCCGCACTTGTAGCCTCAACCAATCTGCTGACCTAATGATGCACTCTTCAATGAGCTGTATAGCGCTGATAGATTATTGCTTGTCTAGGATTTGTTTGGAATGTATATGGTCTTGTCCATGAGATTAGTCAGGAAGTGCGGTGGCTCAGTGGTTAGCAGTTCGCTGTGAAACGCTGAGGTCCTGAGTTCAAATCCCGTCAAGGGCCATGGGGAGCGTAGTCACTAAATGAATAACCCATTGGGTGGAGGCCAATGGAACTCTGGGACATCCTCACAGGACTAGATGACATCGCAATGGAACGCCATGTCATCATCACAGAACCCGATGAAATCGCAATGGAACTTCTGGGACGTCAACACAGAACTCAATGACATCGCAATGGAATGTCTGGGATGTCAACACGGAACTCGATGACATCACGGTGGAACTTCAAGGACGGCATCACAGAACTCGATGACATCGTGGTGGAACTGCCAAGCCGTCACGGAACTCGATGACATTGCGGTGGAACTTCAAGGACGGCATCACGGAACTCGATGACATCGTGGTGGAACTTCCAGGACGGCATCACGGAGCTCGATGAACTTCCAGGACGTCAACACGGAACTCGATGATATTGTCACTTTTTGGCATCGCAATGGCACTTCTTATCTCCCAACTCCCTCGTCTACCTTTACACCCCCTAGTTTGCCCACATGTCCACTCGCAGGCTACACACCCCTACCTTACACACTTCCCCAAACCCCCTTCTCTGTGGCCCATGGTATACCCCTATCTGATACACCTTTTCTCTTCTCTGTTCCCTCCATCCTGCCCCCTACCCATCTGCACCCACTTTGGATCACTCTATCATACAGGATGACGCTCCCAATCGGTCCCTCGGAGAGGACTACAACACTGCAGACACTTCCCACACTTTCTGGCACCAACTAGCAGGACCGTTCCCTAAGGCTCATGGCGGGATTCGAACCTAGGACACCAGCGTTGTAAGGTGCTTTAAGACCACGCTGCTAACCGCTGAGCCACCGTGCTACCCGTGCTAAGCCTCTGTGCTGCCCTGCCCTGTATAGTTAGGAGAAATGTTTGTCATGGGTTTAAGATGTTCTTTTTGATGCATATGGTCATTGTCCAGGAACTAGACGTGAGATTGTGAAGGGCTAAAAATAACGTTAAAAGTCTGACGGTTGGACGGGAGGTTTGGGCAAAAACTCGCATAAATCACACTCCCTGAGGGGATTTGAACTCTCGACCCTGTGGTCGCAAGTCTGCAGCTCTGACCACTAAGCCATGGAACCGCCGCACTTGTAGCCTCAACCAATCTGCTGACCTAATGATGCACTCTTCAATGACGTTGGACGGGTGGTTTGGGCAAAAACTCGCATAAGACACACGACCTGAGGGGATTTGAACTCTCGACCCCATGGTCGCAAGGGCGTAGCTCTAACCACTGAGCCACGGAACCGCCGCACTTGCAGCTTTAACCAATCTGCTGACCTAATGAGGCACTCTTCAATGAGCTGGATAGCTCTGATAGATTATTGCTCGGATAAGATGTTCTTTTTGATGCATATGGTCATTGTCCAGGAACTAGACGTGAGATTGTGAAGGGCTAAAAATAACGTTAAAAGTCTGACGGTTGGACGGGTGGTTTGGGCAAAAACTCACGTAACTCACACGCCCTGAGGGGATTTGAACTCTCGACCCTGCGGTCGCAAGGCTGCAGCTCTGACCACTAAGCCATGGAACCGCCGCACTTGTATCCTCAACCAATCTGCTGACCTAATGATGCACTCTTCAATGAGCTGTATAGCGCTGATAGATTATTGCTTGTCTAGGATTTGTTTGGAATGTATATGGTCTTGTCCATGAGATTAGTCAGGAAGTGCGGTGGCTCAGTGGTTAGCAGTTCGCTGTGAAACGCTGAGGTCCTGAGTTCAAATCCCGTCAAGGGCCATGGGGAGCGTAGTTACTAAATGAATAACCCATTGGGTGGAGGCCAATGGAACGCTGGGACATCCTCACAGGACTAGATGACATCGCAATGGAACGCCATGTCATCATCACAGAACCCGATGAAATCGCAATGGAACTTCTGGGACGTCAACACAGAACTCAATGACATCGCAATGGAATGTCTGGGATGTCAACACGGAACTCGATGACATCACGGTGGAACTTCAAGGACGGCATCACGGAACTCGATGACATCGTGGTGGAACTGCCAAGCCGTCACGGAACTCGATGACATTGCGGTGGAACTTCAAGGACGGCATCACGGAACTCGATGACATCGTGGTGGAACTTCCAGGGCGGCATCACGGAGCTCGATGAACTTCCAGGACGTCAACACGGAACTCGATGACAGCGCCGTGGAACTTCAAGGTCGGCATCGTGGAACTCGATGACATCACGGTGGAACTTCAAGGACAGCATCACAGAACTCGATGACATGGAACGCTGGGACATCCTCACAGGACTAGATGACATCGCAATGGAACTTCCAGGACGGCATCACGGAGCTCGATGAACTTCCAGGACGTCAACACGGAACTCGATGACAGCGCTGTGGAACTTCAAGGACGGCATCATGGAACTCGATGACATTGCGGTGAATCTTCTGGGACGGCATCACGGAACTCGATGATATTGTCACTTTTTGGCATCGCAATGGCACTTCTTATCTCCCAACTCCCTCCCTAGTCTACCTTTACACCCCCTAGTTTGCCCACATGTCCACTCGCAGGCTACACACCCCTACCTTACACACTTCCCCAAACCCCCTTCTCTGAGGCCCATGGTATACCCCTATCTGATACACCTTTTCTCTTCTCTGTTCCCTCCATCCTGCCCCCTACCCTTCTGCACCCACTTTGGATCACTCTATCATACAGGATGACGCTCCCAATCGGTCCCTCGGAGAGGACTACAACACTGCAGACACTTCCCACACTTTCTGGCACCAACTAGCAGGACCGTTCCCTAAGGCTCATGGCGGGATTCGAACCTAGGACACCAGCGTTGTAAGGTGCTTTAAGACCACGCTGCTAACCGCTGAGCCACCGTGCTACCCGTGCTAAGCCTCTGTGCTGCCCTGCCCTGTATAGTTAGGAGAAATGTTTGTCATGGGTTTAAGATGTTCTTTTTGATGCATATGGTCATTGTCCAGGAACTAGACGTGAGATTGTGAAGGGCTAAAAATAACGTTAAAAGTCTGACGGTTGGACGGGTGGTTTGGGCAAAAACTCACGTAACTCACACGCCCTGAGGGGATTTGAACTCTCGACCCTGCGGTCGCAAGGCTGCAGCTCTGACCACTAAGCCATGGAACCGCCGCACTTGTATCCTCAACCAATCTGCTGACCTAATGATGCACTCTTCAATGAGCTGTATAGCGCTGATAGATTATTGCTTGTCTAGGATTTGTTTGGAATGTATATGGTCTTGTCCATGAGATTAGTCAGGAAGTGCGGTGGCTCAGTGGTTAGCAGTTCGCTGTGAAACGCTGAGGTCCTGAGTTCAAATCCCGTCAAGGGCCATGGGGAGCGTAGTCACTAAATGAATAACCCATTGGGTGGAGGCCAATGGAACTCTGGGACATCCTCACAGGACTAGATGACATCGCAATGGAACGCCATGTCATCATCACAGAACCCGATGAAATCGCAATGGAACTTCTGGGACGTCAACACAGAACTCAATGACATCGCAATGGAATGTCTGGGATGTCAACACGGAACTCGATGACATCACGGTGGAACTTCAAGGACGGCATCACGGAGCTCGATGAACTTCCAGGACGTCAACACGGAACTCGATGACAGCGCCGTGGAACTTCAAGGTCGGCATCGTGGAAGTCGATGACATCACGGTGGAACTTCAAGGACGGCATCACGGAACTCGATGACATCGTGGTGGAACTTCCAGGACGGCATCACGGAGCTCGATGAACTTCCAGGACGTCAACACGGAACTCGATGACAGCGCCGTGGAACTTCAAGGACGGCATCACGGAACTCGATGATATTGTCACTTTTTGGCATCGCAATGGCACTTCTTATCTCCCAACTCCCTCCCTAGTCTACCTTTACACCCCCTAGTTTGCCCACATGTCCACTCGCAGGCTACACACCCCTACCTTACACACTTCCCCAAACCCCCTTCTCTGAGGCCCATGGTATACCCCTATCTGATACACCTTTTCTCTTCTCTGTTCCCTCCATCCTGCCCCCTACCCATCTGCACCCACTTTGGATCACTCTATCATACAGGATGACGCTCCCAATCGGTCCCTCGGAGAGGACTACAACACTGCAGACACTTCCCACACTTTCTGGCACCAACTAGCAGGACCGTTCCCTAAGGCTCATGGCGGGATTCGAACCTAGGACACCAGCGTTGTAAGGTGCTTTAAGACCACGCTGCTAACCGCTGAGCCACCGTGCTACCCGTGCTAAGCCTCTGTGCTGCCCTGCCCTGTATAGTTAGGAGAAATGTTTGTCATGGGTTTAAGATGTTCTTTTTGATGCATATGGTCATTGTCCAGGAACTAGACGTGAGATTGTGAAGGGCTAAAAATAACGTTAAAAGTCTGACGGTTGGACGGGAGGTTTGGGCAAAAACTCGCATAAATCACACTCCCTGAGGGGATTTGAACTCTCGACCCTGTGGTCGCAAGTCTGCAGCTCTGACCACTAAGCCATGGAACCGCCGCACTTGTAGCCTCAACCAATCTGCTGACCTAATGATGCACTCTTCAATGACGTTGGACGGGTGGTTTGGGCAAAAACTCGCATAAGACACACGACCTGAGGGGATTTGAACTCTCGACCCCATGGTCGCAAGGGCGTAGCTCTAACCACTGAGCCACGGAACCGCCGCACTTGCAGCTTTAACCAATCTGCTGACCTAATGAGGCACTCTTCAATGAGCTGGATAGCTCTGATAGATTATTGCTCGGATAAGATGTTCTTTTTGATGCATATGGTCATTGTCCAGGAACTAGACGTGAGATTGTGAAGGGCTAAAAATAACGTTAAAAGTCTGACGGTTGGACGGGTGGTTTGGGCAAAAACTCACGTAACTCACACGCCCTGAGGGGATTTGAACTCTCGACCCTGCGGTCGCAAGGCTGCAGCTCTGTCCACTAAGCCATGGAACCGCTGCCCTTGTATCCTCAACCAATCTGCTGACCTAATGATGCACTCTTCAATGAGCTGTATAGCGCTGATAGATTATTGCTTGTCTAGGATTTGTTTGGAATGTATATGGTCTTGTCCATGAGATTAGTCAGGAAGTGCGGTGGCTCAGTGGTTAGCAGTTCGCTGTGAAACGCTGAGGTCCTGAGTTCAAATCCTGTCAAGGGCCATGGGGAGCGTAGTCACTAAATGAATAACCCATTGGGTGGAGGCCAATGGAACTCTGGGACATCCTCACAGGACTAGATGACATCGCAATGGAACGCCATGTCATCATCACAGAACCCGATGAAATCGCAATGGAACTTCTGGGACGTCAACACAGAACTCAATGACATCGCAATGGAATGTCTGGGATGTCAACACGGAACTCGATGACATCACGGTGGAACTTCAAGGACGGCATCACGGAACTCGATGACATTGCGGTGGAACTTCAAGGACGGCATCACGGAACTCGATGACATCGTGGTGGAACTTCCAGGACGGCATCACGGAGCTCGATGAACTTCCAGGACGTCAACACGGAACTCGATGATATTGTCACTTTTTGGCATCGCAATGGCACTTCTTATCTCCCAACTCCCTCCCTAGTCTACCTTTACACCCCCTAGTTTGCCCACATGTCCACTCGCAGGCTACACACCCCTACCTTACACACTTCCCCAAACCCCCTTCTCTGAGGCCCATGGTATACCCCTATCTGATACACCTTTTCTCTTCTCTGTTCCCTCCATCCTGCCCCCTACCCTTCTGCACCCACTTTGGATCACTCTATCATACAGGATGACGCTCCCAATCGGTCCCTCGGAGAGGACTACAACACTGCAGACACTTCCCACACTTTCTGGCACCAACTAGCAGGACCGTTCCCTAAGGCTCATGGCGGGATTCGAACCTAGGACACCAGCGTTGTAAGGTGCTTTAAGACCACGCTGCTAACCGCTGAGCCACCGTGCTACCCGTGCTAAGCCTCTGTGCTGCCCTGCCCTGTATAGTTAGGAGAAATGTTTGTCATGGGTTTAAGATGTTCTTTTTGATGCATATGGTCATTGTCCAGGAACTAGACGTGAGATTGTGAAGGGCTAAAAATAACGTTAAAAGTCTGACGGTTGGACGGGAGGTTTGGGCAAAAACTCGCATAAATCACACTCCCTGAGGGGATTTGAACTCTCGACCCTGTGGTCGCAAGTCTGCAGCTCTGACCACTAAGCCATGGAACCGCCGCACTTGTAGCCTCAACCAATCTGCTGACCTAATGATGCACTCTTCAATGACGTTGGACGGGTGGTTTGGGCAAAAACTCGCATAAGACACACGACCTGAGGGGATTTGAACTCTCGACCCCATGGTCGCAAGGGCGTAGCTCTAACCACTGAGCCACGGAACCGCCGCACTTGCAGCTTTAACCAATCTGCTGACCTAATGAGGCACTCTTCAATGAGCTGGATAGCTCTGATAGATTATTGCTCGGATAAGATGTTCTTTTTGATGCATATGGTCATTGTCCAGGAACTAGACGTGAGATTGTGAAGGGCTAAAAATAACGTTAAAAGTCTGACGGTTGGACGGGTGGTTTGGGCAAAAACTCACGTAACTCACACGCCCTGAGGGGATTTGAACTCTCGACCCTGCGGTCGCAAGGCTGCAGCTCTGACCACTAAGCCATGGAACCGCCGCACTTGTATCCTCAACCAATCTGCTGACCTAATGATGCACTCTTCAATGAGCTGTATAGCGCTGATAGATTATTGCTTGTCTAGGATTTGTTTGGAATGTATATGGTCTTGTCCATGAGATTAGTCAGGAAGTGCGGTGGCTCAGTGGTTAGCAGTTCGCTGTGAAACGCTGAGGTCCTGAGTTCAAATCCCGTCAAGGGCCATGGGGAGCGTAGTTACTAAATGAATAACCCATTGGGTGGAGGCCAATGGAACGCTGGGACATCCTCACAGGACTAGATGACATCGCAATGGAACGCCATGTCATCATCACAGAACCCGATGAAATCGCAATGGAACTTCTGGGACGTCAACACAGAACTCAATGACATCGCAATGGAATGTCTGGGATGTCAACACGGAACTCGATGACATCACGGTGGAACTTCAAGGACGGCATCACGGAACTCGATGACATCGTGGTGGAACTGCCAAGCCGTCACGGAACTCGATGACATTGCGGTGGAACTTCAAGGACGGCATCACGGAACTCGATGACATCGTGGTGGAACTTCCAGGACGGCATCACGGAGCTCGATGAACTTCCAGGACGTCAACACGGAACTCGATGACAGCGCCGTGGAACTTCAAGGTCGGCATCGTGGAACTCGATGACATCACGGTGGAACTTCAAGGACAGCATCACAGAACTCGATGACATGGAACGCTGGGACATCCTCACAGGACTAGATGACATCGCAATGGAACTTCCAGGACGGCATCACGGAGCTCGATGAACTTCCAGGACGTCAACACGGAACTCGATGACAGCGCTGTGGAACTTCAAGGACGGCATCATGGAACTCGATGACATTGCGGTGAATCTTCTGGGACGGCATCACAGAACTCGATGATATTGTCACTTTTTGGCATCGCAATGGCACTTCTTATCTCCCAACTCCCTCCCTAGTCTACCTTTACACCCCCTAGTTTGCCCACATGTCCACTCGCAGGCTACACACCCCTACCTTACACACTTCCCCAAACCCCCTTCTCTGAGGCCCATGGTATACCCCTATCTGATACACCTTTTCTCTTCTCTGTTCCCTCCATCCTGCCCCCTACCCTTCTGCACCCACTTTGGATCACTCTATCATACAGGATGACGCTCCCAATCGGTCCCTCGGAGAGGACTACAACACTGCAGACACTTCCCACACTTTCTGGCACCAACTAGCAGGACCGTTCCCTAAGGCTCATGGCGGGATTCGAACCTAGGACACCAGCGTTGTAAGGTGCTTTAAGACCACGCTGCTAACCGCTGAGCCACCGTGCTACCCGTGCTAAGCCTCTGTGCTGCCCTGCCCTGTATAGTTAGGAGAAATGTTTGTCATGGGTTTAAGATGTTCTTTTTGATGCATATGGTCATTGTCCAGGAACTAGACGTGAGATTGTGAAGGGCTAAAAATAACGTTAAAAGTCTGACGGTTGGACGGGTGGTTTGGGCAAAAACTCACGTAACTCACACGCCCTGAGGGGATTTGAACTCTCGACCCTGCGGTCGCAAGGCTGCAGCTCTGACCACTAAGCCATGGAACCGCCGCACTTGTATCCTCAACCAATCTGCTGACCTAATGATGCACTCTTCAATGAGCTGTATAGCGCTGATAGATTATTGCTTGTCTAGGATTTGTTTGGAATGTATATGGTCTTGTCCATGAGATTAGTCAGGAAGTGCGGTGGCTCAGTGGTTAGCAGTTCGCTGTGAAACGCTGAGGTCCTGAGTTCAAATCCCGTCAAGGGCCATGGGGAGCGTAGTCACTAAATGAATAACCCATTGGGTGGAGGCCAATGGAACTCTGGGACATCCTCACAGGACTAGATGACATCGCAATGGAACGCCATGTCATCATCACAGAACCCGATGAAATCGCAATGGAACTTCTGGGACGTCAACACAGAACTCAATGACATCGCAATGGAATGTCTGGGATGTCAACACGGAACTCGATGACATCACGGTGGAACTTCAAGGACGGCATCACGGAGCTCGATGAACTTCCAGGACGTCAACACGGAACTCGATGACAGCGCCGTGGAACTTCAAGGTCGGCATCGTGGAAGTCGATGACATCACGGTGGAACTTCAAGGACGGCATCACGGAACTCGATGACATCGTGGTGGAACTTCCAGGACGGCATCACGGAGCTCGATGAACTTCCAGGACGTCAACACGGAACTCGATGACAGCGCCGTGGAACTTCAAGGACAGCATCATGGAACTCGATGATATTGTCACTTTTTGGCATCGCAATGGCACTTCTTATCTCCCAACTCCCTCCCTAGTCTACCTTTACACCCCCTAGTTTGCCCACATGTCCACTCGCAGGCTACACACCCCTACCTTACACACTTCCCCAAACCCCCTTCTCTGAGGCCCATGGTATACCCCTATCTGATACACCTTTTCTCTTCTCTGTTCCCTCCATCTGCACCCACTTTGGATCACTCTATCATACAGGATGACGCTCCCAATCGGTCCCTCGGAGAGGACTACAACACTGCAGACACTTCCCACACTTTCTGGCACCAACTAGCAGGACCGTTCCCTAAGGCTCATGGCGGGATTCGAACCTAGGACACCAGCGTTGTAAGGTGCTTTAAGACCACGCTGCTAACCGCTGAGCCACCGTGCTACCCGTGCTAAGCCTCTGTGCTGCCCTGCCCTGTATAGTTAGGAGAAATGTTTGTCATGGGTTTAAGATGTTCTTTTTGATGCATATGGTCATTGTCCAGGAACTAGACGTGAGATTGTGAAGGGCTAAAAATAACGTTAAAAGTCTGACGGTTGGACGGGAGGTTTGGGCAAAAACTCGCATAAATCACACTCCCTGAGGGGATTTGAACTCTCGACCCTGTGGTCGCAAGTCTGCAGCTCTGACCACTAAGCCATGGAACCGCCGCACTTGTAGCCTCAACCAATCTGCTGACCTAATGATGCACTCTTCAATGACGTTGGACGGGTGGTTTGGGCAAAAACTCGCATAAGACACACGACCTGAGGGGATTTGAACTCTCGACCCCATGGTCGCAAGGGCGTAGCTCTAACCACTGAGCCACGGAACCGCCGCACTTGCAGCTTTAACCAATCTGCTGACCTAATGAGGCACTCTTCAATGAGCTGGATAGCTCTGATAGATTATTGCTCGGATAAGATGTTCTTTTTGATGCATATGGTCATTGTCCAGGAACTAGACGTGAGATTGTGAAGGGCTAAAAATAACGTTAAAAGTCTGACGGTTGGACGGGTGGTTTGGGCAAAAACTCACGTAACTCACACGCCCTGAGGGGATTTGAACTCTCGACCCTGCGGTCGCAAGGCTGCAGCTCTGTCCACTAAGCCATGGAACCGCTGCCCTTGTATCCTCAACCAATCTGCTGACCTAATG
This sequence comes from Leptodactylus fuscus, assembly GCF_031893055.1. Lineage (NCBI taxonomy): Eukaryota > Metazoa > Chordata > Amphibia > Anura > Leptodactylidae > Leptodactylus > Leptodactylus fuscus. Next base: position 130,895 of record NW_027440177.1, on the reverse strand, counting down.
ATGCACTCTTCAATGAGCTGTATAGCGCTGATAGATTATTGCTTGTCTAGGATTTGTTTGGAATGTATATGGTCTTGTCCATGAGATTAGTCAGGAAGTGCGGTGGCTCAGTGGTTAGCAGTTCGCTGTGAAACGCTGAGGTCCTGAGTTCAAATCCTGTCAAGGGCCATGGGGAGCGTAGTCACTAAATGAATAACTCTGGGACATCCTCACAGGACTAGATGACATCGCAATGGAACGCCATGTCATCATCACAGAACCCGATGAAATCGCAATGGAACTTCTGGGACGTCAACACAGAACTCAATGACATCGCAATGGAATGTCTGGGATGTCAACACGGAACTCGATGACATCACGGTGGAACTTCAAGGACGGCATCACTGAACTCGATGACATCGTGGTGGAACTGCCAAGCCGTCACGGAACTCGATGACATTGCGGTGGAACTTCAAGGACCTCGATGACATCGTGGTGGAACTTCCAGGACGGCATCACGGAGCTCGATGAACTTCCAGGACGTCAACACGGAACTCGATGATATTGTCACTTTTTGGCATCGCAATGGCACTTCTTATCTCCCAACTCCCTCCCTAGTCTACCTTTACACCCCCTAGTTTGCCCACATGTCCACTCGCAGGCTACACACCCCTACCTTACACACTTCCCCAAACCCCCTTCTCTGAGGCCCATGGTATACCCCTATCTGATACACCTTTTCTCTTCTCTGTTCCCTCCATCCTGCCCCCTACCCTTCTGCACCCACTTTGGATCACTCTATCATACAGGATGACGCTCCCAATCGGTCCCTCGGAGAGGACTACAACACTGCAGACACTTCCCACACTTTCTGGCACCAACTAGCAGGACCGTTCCCTAAGGCTCATGGCGGGATTCGAACCTAGGACACCAGCGTTGTAAGGTGCTTTAAGACCACGCTGCTAACCGCTGAGCCACCGTGCTACCCGTGCTAAGCCTCTGTGCTGCCCTGCCCTGTATAGTTAGGAGAAATGTTTGTCATGGGTTTAAGATGTTCTTTTTGATGCATATGGTCATTGTCCAGGAACTAGACGTGAGATTGTGAAGGGCTAAAAATAACGTTAAAAGTCTGACGGTTGGACGGGAGGTTTGGGCAAAAACTCGCATAAATCACACTCCCTGAGGGGATTCGAACTCTCGACCCTGTGGTCGCAAGTCTGCAGCTCTGACCACTAAGCCATGGAACCGCCGCACTTGTAGCCTCAACCAATCTGCTGACCTAATGATGCACTCTTCAATGAGCTGTATAGCGCTGATAGATTATTGCTTGTCTAGGATTTGTTTGGAATGTATATGGTCTTGTCCATGAGATTAGTCAGGAAGTGCGGTGGCTCAGTGGTTAGCAGTTCGCTGTGAAACGCTGAGGTCCTGAGTTCAAATCCCGTCAAGGGCCATGGGGAGCGTAGTCACTAAATGAATAACCCATTGGGTGGAGGCCAATGGAACTCTGGGACATCCTCACAGGACTAGATGACATCGCAATGGAACGCCATGTCATCATCACAGAACCTGATGAAATCGCAATGGAACTTCTGGGACGTCAACACAGAACTCAATGACATCGCAATGGAATGTCTGGGATGTCAACACGGAACTCGATGACATCACGGTGGAACTTCAAGGACGGCATCACGGAACTCGATGACATCGTGGTGGAACTGCCAAGCCGTCACGGAACTCGATGACATTGCGGTGGAACTTCAAGGACGGCATCACGGAACTCGATGACATCGTGGTGGAACTTCCAGGACGGCATCACGGAGCTCGATGAACTTCCAGGACGTCAACACGAAACTCGATGATATTGTCACTTTTTGGCATCGCAATGGCACTTCTTATCTCCCAACTCCCTCGTCTACCTTTACACCCCCTAGTTTGCCCACATGTCCACTCGCAGGCTACACACCCCTACCTTACACACTTCCCCAAACCCCCTTCTCTGTGGCCCATGGTATACCCCTATCTGATACACCTTTTCTCTTCTCTGTTCCCTCCATCCTGCCCCCTACCCATCTGCACCCACTTTGGATCACTCTATCATACAGGATGACGCTCCCAATCGGTCCCTCGGAGAGGACTACAACACTGCAGACACTTCCCACACTTTCTGGCACCAACTAGCAGGACCGTTCCCTAAGGCTCATGGCGGGATTCGAACCTAGGACACCAGCGTTGTAAGGTGCTTTAAGACCACGCTGCTAACCGCTGAGCCACCGTGCTACCCGTGCTAAGCCTCTGTGCTGCCCTGCCCTGTATAGTTAGGAGAAATGTTTGTCATGGGTTTAAGATGTTCTTTTTGATGCATATGGTCATTGTCCAGGAACTAGACGTGAGATTGTGAAGGGCTAAAAATAACGTTAAAAGTCTGACGGTTGGACGGGAGGTTTGGGCAAAAACTCGCATAAATCACACTCCCTGAGGGGATTTGAACTCTCGACCCTGTGGTCGCAAGTCTGCAGCTCTGACCACTAAGCCATGGAACCGCCGCACTTGTAGCCTCAACCAATCTGCTGACCTAATGATGCACTCTTCAATGACGTTGGACGGGTGGTTTGGGCAAAAACTCGCATAAGACACACGACCTGAGGGGATTTGAACTCTCGACCCCATGGTCGCAAGGGCGTAGCTCTAACCACTGAGCCACGGAACCGCCGCACTTGCAGCTTTAACCAATCTGCTGACCTAATGAGGCACTCTTCAATGAGCTGGATAGCTCTGATAGATTATTGCTCGGATAAGATGTTCTTTTTGATGCATATGGTCATTGTCCAGGAACTAGACGTGAGATTGTGAAGGGCTAAAAATAACGTTAAAAGTCTGACGGTTGGACGGGTGGTTTGGGCAAAAACTCACGTAACTCACACGCCCTGAGGGGATTTGAACTCTCGACCCTGCGGTCGCAAGGCTGCAGCTCTGACCACTAAGCCATGGAACCGCCGCACTTGTATCCTCAACCAATCTGCTGACCTAATGATGCACTCTTCAATGAGCTGTATAGCGCTGATAGATTATTGCTTGTCTAGGATTTGTTTGGAATGTATATGGTCTTGTCCATGAGATTAGTCAGGAAGTGCGGTGGCTCAGTGGTTAGCAGTTCGCTGTGAAACGCTGAGGTCCTGAGTTCAAATCCCGTCAAGGGCCATGGGGAGCGTAGTTACTAAATGAATAACCCATTGGGTGGAGGCCAATGGAACGCTGGGACATCCTCACAGGACTAGATGACATCGCAATGGAACGCCATGTCATCATCACAGAACCCGATGAAATCGCAATGGAACTTCTGGGACGTCAACACAGAACTCAATGACATCGCAATGGAATGTCTGGGATGTCAACACGGAACTCGATGACATCACGGTGGAACTTCAAGGACGGCATCACGGAACTCGATGACATCGTGGTGGAACTGCCAAGCCGTCACGGAACTCGATGACATTGCGGTGGAACTTCAAGGATGGCATCACGGAACTCGATGACATCGTGGTGGAACTTCCAGGACGGCATCACGGAGCTCGATGAACTTCCAGGACGTCAACACGGAACTCGATGACAGCGCCGTGGAACTTCAAGGTCGGCATCGTGGAACTCGATGACATCACGGTGGAACTTCAAGGACAGCATCACAGAACTCGATGACATGGAACGCTGGGACATCCTCACAGGACTAGATGACATCGCAATGATCGCAATGGAACTTCCAGGACGGCATCACGGAGCTCGATGAACTTCCAGGACGTCAACACGGAACTCGATGACAGCGCTGTGGAACTTCAAGGACGGCATCATGGAACTCGATGACATTGCGGTGAATCTTCTGGGACGGCATCACGGAACTCGATGATATTGTCACTTTTTGGCATCGCAATGGCACTTCTTATCTCCCAACTCCCTCCCTAGTCTACCTTTACACCCCCTAGTTTGCCCACATGTCCACTCGCAGGCTACACACCCCTACCTTACACACTTCCCCAAACCCCCTTCTCTGAGGCCCATGGTATACCCCTATCTGATACACCTTTTCTCTTCTCTGTTCCCTCCATCCTGCCCCCTACCCTTCTGCACCCACTTTGGATCACTCTATCATACAGGATGACGCTCCCAATCGGTCCCTCGGAGAGGACTACAACACTGCAGACACTTCCCACACTTTCTGGCACCAACTAGCAGGACCGTTCCCTAAGGCTCATGGCGGGATTCGAACCTAGGACACCAGCGTTGTAAGGTGCTTTAAGACCACGCTGCTAACCGCTGAGCCACCGTGCTACCCGTGCTAAGCCTCTGTGCTGCCCTGCCCTGTATAGTTAGGAGAAATGTTTGTCATGGGTTTAAGATGTTCTTTTTGATGCATATGGTCATTGTCCAGGAACTAGACGTGAGATTGTGAAGGGCTAAAAATAACGTTAAAAGTCTGACGGTTGGACGGGTGGTTTGGGCAAAAACTCACGTAACTCACACGCCCTGAGGGGATTTGAACTCTCGACCCTGCGGTCGCAAGGCTGCAGCTCTGACCACTAAGCCATGGAACCGCCGCACTTGTATCCTCAACCAATCTGCTGACCTAATGATGCACTCTTCAATGAGCTGTATAGCGCTGATAGATTATTGCTTGTCTAGGATTTGTTTGGAATGTATATGGTCTTGTCCATGAGATTAGTCAGGAAGTGCGGTGGCTCAGTGGTTAGCAGTTCGCTGTGAAACGCTGAGGTCCTGAGTTCAAATCCCGTCAAGGGCCATGGGGAGCGTAGTCACTAAATGAATAACCCATTGGGTGGAGGCCAATGGAACTCTGGGACATCCTCACAGGACTAGATGACATCGCAATGGAACGCCATGTCATCATCACAGAACCCGATGAAATCGCAATGGAACTTCTGGGACGTCAACACAGAACTCAATGACATCGCAATGGAATGTCTGGGATGTCAACACGGAACTCGATGACATCACGGTGGAACTTCAAGGACGGCATCACGGAGCTCGATGAACTTCCAGGACGTCAACACGGAACTCGATGACAGCGCCGTGGAACTTCAAGGTCGGCATCGTGGAAGTCGATGACATCACGGTGGAACTTCAAGGACGGCATCACGGAACTCGATGATATTGTCACTTTTTGGCATCGCAATGGCACTTCTTATCTCCCAACTCCCTCCCTAGTCTACCTTTACACCCCCTAGTTTGCCCACATGTCCACTCGCAGGCTACACACCCCTACCTTACACACTTCCCCAAACCCCCTTCTCTGAGGCCCATGGTATACCCCTATCTGATACACCTTTTCTCTTCTCTGTTCCCTCCATCCTGCCCCCTACCCATCTGCACCCACTTTGGATCACTCTATCATACAGGATGACGCTCCCAATCGGTCCCTCGGAGAGGACTACAACACTGCAGACACTTCCCACACTTTCTGGCACCAACTAGCAGGACCGTTCCCTAAGGCTCATGGCGGGATTCGAACCTAGGACACCAGCGTTGTAAGGTGCTTTAAGACCACGCTGCTAACCGCTGAGCCACCGTGCTACCCGTGCTAAGCCTCTGTGCTGCCCTGCCCTGTATAGTTAGGAGAAATGTTTGTCATGGGTTTAAGATGTTCTTTTTGATGCATATGGTCATTGTCCAGGAACTAGACGTGAGATTGTGAAGGGCTAAAAATAACGTTAAAAGTCTGACGGTTGGACGGGAGGTTTGGGCAAAAACTCGCATAAATCACACTCCCTGAGGGGATTTGAACTCTCGACCCTGTGGTCGCAAGTCTGCAGCTCTGACCACTAAGCCATGGAACCGCCGCACTTGTAGACTCAACCAATCTGCTGACCTAATGATGCACTCTTCAATGACGTTGGACGGGTGGTTTGGGCAAAAACTCGCATAAGACACACGACCTGAGGGGATTTGAACTCTCGACCCCATGGTCGCAAGGGCGTAGCTCTAACCACTGAGCCACGGAACCACCGCACTTGCAGCTTTAACCAATCTGCTGACCTAATGAGGCACTCTTCAATGAGCTGGATAGCTCTGATAGATTATTGCTCGGATAAGATGTTCTTTTTGATGCATATGGTCATTGTCCAGGAACTAGACGTGAGATTGTGAAGGGCTAAAAATAACGTTAAAAGTCTGACGGTTGGACGGGTGGTTTGGGCAAAAACTCACGTAACTCACACGCCCTGAGGGGATTTGAACTCTCGACCCTGCGGTCGCAAGGCTGCAGCTCTGTCCACTAAGCCATGGAACCGCTGCCCTTGTATCCTCAACCAATCTGCTGACCTAATGATGCACTCTTCAATGAGCTGTATAGCGCTGATAGATTATTGCTTGTCTAGGATTTGTTTGGAATGTATATGGTCTTGTCCATGAGATTAGTCAGGAAGTGCGGTGGCTCAGTGGTTAGCAGTTCGCTGTGAAACGCTGAGGTCCTGAGTTCAAATCCTGTCAAGGGCCATGGGGAGCGTAGTCACTAAATGAATAACCCATTGGGTGGAGGCCAATGGAACTCTGGGACATCCTCACAGGACTAGATGACATCGCAATGGAACGCCATGTCATCATCACAGAACCCGATGAAATCGCAATGGAACTTCTGGGACGTCAACACAGAACTCAATGACATCGCAATGGAATGTCTGGGATGTCAACACGGAACTCGATGACATCACGGTGGAACTTCAAGGACGGCATCACGGAACTCGATGACATCGTGGTGGAACTGCCAAGCCGTCACGGAACTCGATGACATTGCGGTGGAACTTCAAGGACGGCATCACGGAACTCGATGACATCGTGGTGGAACTTCCAGGACGGCATCACGGAGCTCGATGAACTTCCAGGACGTCAACACGGAACTCGATGATATTGTCACTTTTTGGCATCGCAATGGCACTTCTTATCTCCCAACTCCCTCCCTAGTCTACCTTTACACCCCCTAGTTTGCCCACATGTCCACTCGCAGGCTACACACCCCTACCTTACACACTTCCCCAAACCCCCTTCTCTGAGGCCCATGGTATACCCCTATCTGATACACCTTTTCTCTTCTCTGTTCCCTCCATCCTGCCCCCTACCCTTCTGCACCCACTTTGGATCACTCTATCATACAGGATGACGCTCCCAATCGGTCCCTCGGAGAGGACTACAACACTGCAGACACTTCCCACACTTTCTGGCACCAACTAGCAGGACCGTTCCCTAAGGCTCATGGCGGGATTCGAACCTAGGACACCAGCGTTGTAAGGTGCTTTAAGACCACGCTGCTAACCGCTGAGCCACCGTGCTACCCGTGCTAAGCCTCTGTGCTGCCCTGCCCTGTATAGTTAGGAGAAATGTTTGTCATGGGTTTAAGATGTTCTTTTTGATGCATATGGTCATTGTCCAGGAACTAGACGTGAGATTGTGAAGGGCTAAAAATAACGTTAAAAGTCTGACGGTTGGACGGGAGGTTTGGGCAAAAACTCGCATAAATCACACTCCCTGAGGGGATTCGAACTCTCGACCCTGTGGTCGCAAGTCTGCAGCTCTGACCACTAAGCCATGGAACCGCCGCACTTGTAGCCTCAACCAATCTGCTGACCTAATGATGCACTCTTCAATGAGCTGTATAGCGCTGATAGATTATTGCTTGTCTAGGATTTGTTTGGAATGTATATGGTCTTGTCCATGAGATTAGTCAGGAAGTGCGGTGGCTCAGTGGTTAGCAGTTCGCTGTGAAACGCTGAGGTCCTGGGTTCAAATCCCGTCAAGGGCCATGGGGAGCGTAGTCACTAAATGAATAACCCATTGGGTGGAGGCCAATGGAACTCTGGGACATCCTCACAGGACTAGATGACATCGCAATGGAACGCCATGTCATCATCACAGAACCCGATGAAATCGCAATGGAACTTCTGGGACGTCAACACAGAACTCAATGACATCGCAATGGAATGTCTGGGATGTCAACACGGAACTCGATGACATCACGGTGGAACTTCAAGGACGGCATCACGGAACTCGATGACATCGTGGTGGAACTGCCAAGCCGTCACGGAACTCGATGACATTGCGGTGGAACTTCAAGGACGGCATCACGGAACTCGATGACATCGTGGTGGAACTTCCAGGACGGCATCACGGAGCTCGATGAACTTCCAGGACGTCAACACGGAACTCGATGATATTGTCACTTTTTGGCATCGCAATGGCACTTCTTATCTCCCAACTCCCTCGTCTACCTTTACACCCCCTAGTTTGCCCACATGTCCACTCGCAGGCTACACACCCCTACCTTACACACTTCCCCAAACCCCCTTCTCTGTGGCCCATGGTATACCCCTATCTGATACACCTTTTCTCTTCTCTGTTCCCTCCATCCTGCCCCCTACCCATCTGCACCCACTTTGGATCACTCTATCATACAGGATGACGCTCCCAATCGGTCCCTCGGAGAGGACTACAACACTGCAGACACTTCCCACACTTTCTGGCACCAACTAGCAGGACCGTTCCCTAAGGCTCATGGCGGGATTCGAACCTAGGACACCAGCGTTGTAAGGTGCTTTAAGACCACGCTGCTAACCGCTGAGCCACCGTGCTACCCGTGCTAAGCCTCTGTGCTGCCCTGCCCTGTATAGTTAGGAGAAATGTTTGTCATGGGTTTAAGATGTTCTTTTTGATGCATATGGTCATTGTCCAGGAACTAGACGTGAGATTGTGAAGGGCTAAAAATAACGTTAAAAGTCTGACGGTTGGACGGGAGGTTTGGGCAAAAACTCGCATAAATCACACTCCCTGAGGGGATTTGAACTCTCGACCCTGTGGTCGCAAGTCTGCAGCTCTGACCACTAAGCCATGGAACCGCCGCACTTGTAGCCTCAACCAATCTGCTGACCTAATGATGCACTCTTCAATGACGTTGGACGGGTGGTTTGGGCAAAAACTCGCATAAGACACACGACCTGAGGGGATTTGAACTCTCGACCCCATGGTCGCAAGGGCGTAGCTCTAACCACTGAGCCACGGAACCGCCGCACTTGCAGCTTTAACCAATCTGCTGACCTAATGAGGCACTCTTCAATGAGCTGGATAGCTCTGATAGATTATTGCTCGGATAAGATGTTCTTTTTGATGCATATGGTCATTGTCCAGGAACTAGACGTGAGATTGTGAAGGGCTAAAAATAACGTTAAAAGTCTGACGGTTGGACGGGTGGTTTGGGCAAAAACTCACGTAACTCACACGCCCTGAGGGGATTTGAACTCTCGACCCTGCGGTCGCAAGGCTGCAGCTCTGACCACTAAGCCATGGAACCGCCGCACTTGTATCCTCAACCAATCTGCTGACCTAATGATGCACTCTTCAATGAGCTGTATAGCGCTGATAGATTATTGCTTGTCTAGGATTTGTTTGGAATGTATATGGTCTTGTCCATGAGATTAGTCAGGAAGTGCGGTGGCTCAGTGGTTAGCAGTTCGCTGTGAAACGCTGAGGTCCTGAGTTCAAATCCCGTCAAGGGCCATGGGGAGCGTAGTTACTAAATGAATAACCCATTGGGTGGAGGCCAATGGAACGCTGGGACATCCTCACAGGACTAGATGACATCGCAATGGAACGCCATGTCATCATCACAGAACCCGATGAAATCGCAATGGAACTTCTGGGACGTCAACACAGAACTCAATGACATCGCAATGGAATGTCTGGGATGTCAACACGGAACTCGATGACATCACGGTGGAACTTCAAGGACGGCATCACGGAACTCGATGACATCGTGGTGGAACTGCCAAGCCGTCACGGAACTCGATGACATTGCGGTGGAACTTCAAGGACGGCATCACGGAACTCGATGACATCGTGGTGGAACTTCCAGGACGGCATCACGGAGCTCGATGAACTTCCAGGACGTCAACACGGAACTCGATGACAGCGCCGTGGAACTTCAAGGTCGGCATCGTGGAACTCGATGACATCACGGTGGAACTTCAAGGACAGCATCACAGAACTCGATGACATGGAACGCTGGGACATCCTCACAGGACTAGATGACATCGCAATGGAACTTCCAGGACGGCATCACGGAGCTCGATGAACTTCCAGGACGTCAACACGGAACTCGATGACAGCGCTGTGGAACTTCAAGGACGGCATCATGGAACTCGATGACATTGCGGTGAATCTTCTGGGACGGCATCACGGAACTCGATGATATTGTCACTTTTTGGCATCGCAATGGCACTTCTTATCTCCCAACTCCCTCCCTAGTCTACCTTTACACCCCCTAGTTTGCCCACATGTCCACTCGCAGGCTACACACCCCTACCTTACACACTTCCCCAAACCCCCTTCTCTGAGGCCCATGGTATACCCCTATCTGATACACCTTTTCTCTTCTCTGTTCCCTCCATCCTGCCCCCTACCCTTCTGCACCCACTTTGGATCACTCTATCATACAGGATGACGCTCCCAATCGGTCCCTCGGAGAGGACTACAACACTGCAGACACTTCCCACACTTTCTGGCACCAACTAGCAGGACCGTTCCCTAAGGCTCATGGCGGGATTCGAACCTAGGACACCAGCGTTGTAAGGTGCTTTAAGACCACGCTGCTAACCGCTGAGCCACCGTGCTACCCGTGCTAAGCCTCTGTGCTGCCCTGCCCTGTATAGTTAGGAGAAATGTTTGTCATGGGTTTAAGATGTTCTTTTTGATGCATATGGTCATTGTCCAGGAACTAGACGTGAGATTGTGAAGGGCTAAAAATAACGTTAAAAGTCTGACGGTTGGACGGGAGGTTTGGGCAAAAACTCGCATAAATCACACTCCCTGAGGGGATTCGAACTCTCGACCCTGTGGTCGCAAGTCTGCAGCTCTGACCACTAAGCCATGGAACCGCCGCACTTGTAGCCTCAACCAATCTGCTGACCTAATGATGCACTCTTCAATGAGCTGTATAGCGCTGATAGATTATTGCTTGTCTAGGATTTGTTTGGAATGTATATGGTCTTGTCCATGAGATTAGTCAGGAAGTGCGGTGGCTCAGTGGTTAGCAGTTCGCTGTGAAACGCTGAGGTCCTGAGTTCAAATCCCGTCAAGGGCCATGGGGAGCGTAGTCACTAAATGAATAACCCATTGGGTGGAGGCCAATGGAACTCTGGGACATCCTCACAGGACTAGATGACATCGCAATGGAACGCCATGTCATCATCACAGAACCCGATGAAATCGCAATGGAACTTCTGGGACGTCAACACAGAACTCAATGACATCGCAATGGAATGTCTGGGATGTCAACACGGAACTCGATGACATCACGGTGGAACTTCAAGGACGGCATCACGGAACTCGATGACATCGTGGTGGAACTGCCAAGCCGTCACGGAACTCGATGACATTGCGGTGGAACTTCAAGGACGGCATCACGGAACTCGATGACATCGTGGTGGAACTTCCAGGACGGCATCACGGAGCTCGATGAACTTCCAGGACGTCAACACGGAACTCGATGATATTGTCACTTTTTGGCATCGCAATGGCACTTCTTATCTCCCAACTCCCTCGTCTACCTTTACACCCCCTAGTTTGCCCACATGTCCACTCGCAGGCTACACACCCCTACCTTACACACTTCCCCAAACCCCCTTCTCTGTGGCCCATGGTATACCCCTATCTGATACACCTTTTCTCTTCTCTGTTCCCTCCATCCTGCCCCCTACCCATCTGCACCCACTTTGGATCACTCTATCATACAGGATGACGCTCCCAATCGGTCCCTCGGAGAGGACTACAACACTGCAGACACTTCCCACACTTTCTGGCACCAACTAGCAGGACCGTTCCCTAAGGCTCATGGCGGGATTCGAACCTAGGACACCAGCGTTGTAAGGTGCTTTAAGACCACGCTGCTAACCGCTGAGCCACCGTGCTACCCGTGCTAAGCCTCTGTGCTGCCCTGCCCTGTATAGTTAGGAGAAATGTTTGTCATGGGTTTAAGATGTTCTTTTTGATGCATATGGTCATTGTCCAGGAACTAGACGTGAGATTGTGAAGGGCTAAAAATAACGTTAAAAGTCTGACGGTTGGACGGGAGGTTTGGGCAAAAACTCGCATAAATCACACTCCCTGAGGGGATTTGAACTCTCGACCCTGTGGTCGCAAGTCTGCAGCTCTGACCACTAAGCCATGGAACCGCCGCACTTGTAGCCTCAACCAATCTGCTGACCTAATGATGCACTCTTCAATGACGTTGGACGGGTGGTTTGGGCAAAAACTCGCATAAGACACACGACCTGAGGGGATTTGAACTCTCGACCCCATGGTCGCAAGGGCGTAGCTCTAACCACTGAGCCACGGAACCGCCGCACTTGCAGCTTTAACCAATCTGCTGACCTAATGAGGCACTCTTCAATGAGCTGGATAGCTCTGATAGATTATTGCTCGGATAAGATGTTCTTTTTGATGCATATGGTCATTGTCCAGGAACTAGACGTGAGATTGTGAAGGGCTAAAAATAACGTTAAAAGTCTGACGGTTGGACGGGTGGTTTGGGCAAAAACTCACGTAACTCACACGCCCTGAGGGGATTTGAACTCTCGACCCTGCGGTCGCAAGGCTGCAGCTCTGACCACTAAGCCATGGAACCGCCGCACTTGTATCCTCAACCAATCTGCTGACCTAATGATGCACTCTTCAATGAGCTGTATAGCGCTGATAGATTATTGCTTGTCTAGGATTTGTTTGGAATGTATATGGTCTTGTCCATGAGATTAGTCAGGAAGTGCGGTGGCTCAGTGGTTAGCAGTTCGCTGTGAAACGCTGAGGTCCTGAGTTCAAATCCCGTCAAGGGCCATGGGGAGCGTAGTCACTAAATGAATAACCCATTGGGTGGAGGCCAATGGAACTCTGGGACATCCTCACAGGACTAGATGACATCGCAATGGAACGCCATGTCATCATCACAGAACCCGATGAAATCGCAATGGAACTTCTGGGACGTCAACACAGAACTCAATGACATCGCAATGGAATGTCTGGGATGTCAACACGGAACTCGATGACATCACGGTGGAACTTCAAGGACGGCATCACGGAGCTCGATGAACTTCCAGGACGTCAACACGGAACTCGATGACAGCGCCGTGGAACTTCAAGGTCGGCATCGTGGAAGTCGATGACATCACGGTGGAACTTCAAGGACGGCATCACGGAACTCGATGACATCGTGGTGGAACTTCCAGGACGGCATCACGGAGCTCGATGAACTTCCAGGACGTCAACACGGAACTCGATGACAGCGCCGTGGAACTTCAAGGACGGCATCACGGAACTCGATGATATTGTCACTTTTTGGCATCGCAATGGCACTTCTTATCTCCCAACTCCCTCCCTAGTCTACCTTTACACCCCCTAGTTTGCCCACATGTCCACTCGCAGGCTACACACCCCTACCTTACACACTTCCCCAAACCCCCTTCTCTGAGGCCCATGGTATACCCCTATCTGATACACCTTTTCTCTTCTCTGTTCCCTCCATCCTGCCCCCTACCCATCTGCACCCACTTTGGATCACTCTATCATACAGGATGACGCTCCCAATCGGTCCCTCGGAGAGGACTACAACACTGCAGACACTTCCCACACTTTCTGGCACCAACTAGCAGGACCGTTCCCTAAGGCTCATGGCGGGATTCGAACCTAGCGTTGTAAGGTGCTTTAAGACCACGCTGCTAACCGCTGAGCCATCGTGCTACCCGTGCTAAGCCTCTGTGCTGCCCTGCCCTGTATAGTTAGGAGAAATGTTTGTCATGGGTTTAAGATGTTCTTTTTGATGCATATGGTCATTGTCCAGGAACTAGACGTGAGATTGTGAAGGGCTAAAAATAACGTTAAAAGTCTGACGGTTGGACGGGAGGTTTGGGCAAAAACTCGCATAAATCACACTCCCTGAGGGGATTTGAACTCTCGACCCTGTGGTCGCAAGTCTGCAGCTCTGACCACTAAGCCATGGAACCGCCGCACTTGTAGCCTCAACCAATCTGCTGACCTAATGATGCACTCTTCAATGACGTTGGACGGGTGGTTTGGGCAAAAACTCGCATAAGACACACGACCTGAGGGGATTTGAACTCTCGACCCCATGGTCGCAAGGGCGTAGCTCTAACCACTGAGCCACGGAACCGCCGCACTTGCAGCTTTAACCAATCTGCTGACCTAATGAGGCACTCTTCAATGAGCTGGATAGCTCTGATAGATTATTGCTCGGATAAGATGTTCTTTTTGATGCATATGGTCATTGTCCAGGAACTAGACGTGAGATTGTGAAGGGCTAAAAATAACGTTAAAAGTCTGACGGTTGGACGGGTGGTTTGGGCAAAAACTCACGTAACTCACACGCCCTGAGGGGATTTGAACTCTCGACCCTGCGGTCGCAAGGCTGCAGCTCTGTCCACTAAGCCATGGAACCGCTGCCCTTGTATCCTCAACCAATCTGCTGACCTAATGATGCACTCTTCAATGAGCTGTATAGCGCTGATAGATTATTGCTTGTCTAGGATTTGTTTGGAATGTATATGGTCTTGTCCATGAGATTAGTCAGGAAGTGCGGTGGCTCAGTGGTTAGCAGTTCGCTGTGAAACGCTGAGGTCCTGAGTTCAAATCCTGTCAAGGGCCATGGGGAGCGTAGTCACTAAATGAATAACCCATTGGGTGGAGGCCAATGGAACTCTGGGACATCCTCACAGGACTAGATGACATCGCAATGGAACGCCATGTCATCATCACAGAACCCGATGAAATCGCAATGGAACTTCTGGGACGTCAACACAGAACTCAATGACATCGCAATGGAATGTCTGGGATGTCAACACGGAACTCGATGACATCACGGTGGAACTTCAAGGACGGCATCACAGAACTCGATGACATCGTGGTGGAACTGCCAAGCCGTCACGGAACTCGATGACATTGCGGTGGAACTTCAAGGACGGCATCACGGAACTCGATGACATCGTGGTGGAACTTCCAGGACGGCATCACGGAGCTCGATGAACTTCCAGGACGTCAACACGGAACTCGATGATATTGTCACTTTTTGGCATCGCAATGGCACTTCTTATCTCCCAACTCCCTCCCTAGTCTACCTTTACACCCCCTAGTTTGCCCACATGTCCACTCGCAGGCTACACACCCCTACCTTACACACTTCCCCAAACCCCCTTCTCTGAGGCCCATGGTATACCCCTATCTGATACACCTTTTCTCTTCTCTGTTCCCTCCATCCTGCCCCCTACCCTTCTGCACCCACTTTGGATCACTCTATCATACAGGATGACGCTCCCAATCGGTCCCTCGGAGAGGACTACAACACTGCAGACACTTCCCACACTTTCTGGCACCAACTAGCAGGACCGTTCCCTAAGGCTCATGGCGGGATTCGAACCTAGGACACCAGCGTTGTAAGGTGCTTTAAGACCACGCTGCTAACCGCTGAGCCACCGTGCTACCCGTGCTAAGCCTCTGTGCTGCCCTGCCCTGTATAGTTAGGAGAAATGTTTGTCATGGGTTTAAGATGTTCTTTTTGATGCATATGGTCATTGTCCAGGAACTAGACGTGAGATTGTGAAGGGCTAAAAATAACGTTAAAAGTCTGACGGTTGGACGGGAGGTTTGGGCAAAAACTCGCATAAATCACACTCCCTGAGGGGATTCGAACTCTCGACCCTGTGGTCGCAAGTCTGCAGCTCTGACCACTAAGCCATGGAACCGCCGCACTTGTAGCCTCAACCAATCTGCTGACCTAATGATGCACTCTTCAATGAGCTGTATAGCGCTGATAGATTATTGCTTGTCTAGGATTTGTTTGGAATGTATATGGTCTTGTCCATGAGATTAGTCAGGAAGTGCGGTGGCTCAGTGGTTAGCAGTTCGCTGTGAAACGCTGAGGTCCTGAGTTCAAATCCCGTCAAGGGCCATGGGGAGCGTAGTCACTAAATGAATAACCCATTGGGTGGAGGCCAATGGAACTCTGGGACATCCTCACAGGACTAGATGACATCGCAATGGAACGCCATGTCATCATCACAGAACCCGATGAAATCGCAATGGAACTTCTGGGACGTCAACACAGAACTCAATGACATCGCAATGGAATGTCTGGGATGTCAACACGGAACTCGATGACATCACGGTGGAACTTCAAGGACGGCATCACGGAACTCGATGACATCGTGGTGGAACTGCCAAGCCGTCACGGAACTCGATGACATTGCGGTGGAACTTCAAGGACGGCATCACGGAACTCGATGACATCGTGGTGGAACTTCCAGGACGGCATCACGGAGCTCGATGAACTTCCAGGACGTCAACACGGAACTCGATGATATTGTCACTTTTTGGCATCGCAATGGCACTTCTTATCTCCCAACTCCCTCGTCTACCTTTACACCCCCTAGTTTGCCCACATGTCCACTCGCAGGCTACACACCCCTACCTTACACACTTCCCCAAACCCCCTTCTCTGTGGCCCATGGTATACCCCTATCTGATACACCTTTTCTCTTCTCTGTTCCCTCCATCCTGCCCCCTACCCATCTGCACCCACTTTGGATCACTCTATCATACAGGATGACGCTCCCAATCGGTCCCTCGGAGAGGACTACAACACTGCAGACACTTCCCACACTTTCTGGCACCAACTAGCAGGACCGTTCCCTAAGGCTCATGGCGGGATTCGAACCTAGGACACCAGCGTTGTAAGGTGCTTTAAGACCACGCTGCTAACCGCTGAGCCACCGTGCTACCCGTGCTAAGCCTCTGTGCTGCCCTGCCCTGTATAGTTAGGAGAAATGTTTGTCATGGGTTTAAGATGTTCTTTTTGATGCATATGGTCATTGTCCAGGAACTAGACGTGAGATTGTGAAGGGCTAAAAATAACGTTAAAAGTCTGACGGTTGGACGGGAGGTTTGGGCAAAAACTCGCATAAATCACACTCCCTGAGGGGATTTGAACTCTCGACCCTGTGGTCGCAAGTCTGCAGCTCTGACCACTAAGCCATGGAACCGCCGCACTTGTAGCCTCAACCAATCTGCTGACCTAATGATGCACTCTTCAATGACGTTGGACGGGTGGTTTGGGCAAAAACTCGCATAAGACACACGACCTGAGGGGATTTGAACTCTCGACCCCATGGTCGCAAGGGCGTAGCTCTAACCACTGAGCCACGGAACCGCCGCACTTGCAGCTTTAACCAATCTGCTGACCTAATGAGGCACTCTTCAATGAGCTGGATAGCTCTGATAGATTATTGCTCGGATAAGATGTTCTTTTTGATGCATATGGTCATTGTCCAGGAACTAGACGTGAGATTGTGAAGGGCTAAAAATAACGTTAAAAGTCTGACGGTTGGACGGGTGGTTTGGGCAAAAACTCACGTAACTCACACGCCCTGAGGGGATTTGAACTCTCGACCCTGCGGTCGCAAGGCTGCAGCTCTGACCACTAAGCCATGGAACCGCCGCACTTGTATCCTCAACCAATCTGCTGACCTAATGATGCACTCTTCAATGAGCTGTATAGCGCTGATAGATTATTGCTTGTCTAGGATTTGTTTGGAATGTATATGGTCTTGTCCATGAGATTAGTCAGGAAGTGCGGTGGCTCAGTGGTTAGCAGTTCGCTGTGAAACGCTGAGGTCCTGAGTTCAAATCCCGTCAAGGGCCATGGGGAGCGTAGTTACTAAATGAATAACCCATTGGGTGGAGGCCAATGGAACGCTGGGACATCCTCACAGGACTAGATGACATCGCAATGGAACGCCATGTCATCATCACAGAACCCGATGAAATCGCAATGGAACTTCTGGGACGTCAACACAGAACTCAATGACATCGCAATGGAATGTCTGGGATGTCAACACGGAACTCGATGACATCACGGTGGAACTTCAAGGACGGCATCACGGAACTCGATGACATCGTGGTGGAACTGCCAAGCCGTCACGGAACTCGATGACATTGCGGTGGAACTTCAAGGACGGCATCACGGAACTCGATGACATCGTGGTGGAACTTCCAGGACGGCATCACGGAGCTCGATGAACTTCCAGGACGTCAACACGGAACTCGATGACAGCGCCGTGGAACTTCAAGGTCGGCATCGTGGAACTCGATGACATCACGGTGGAACTTCAAGGACAGCATCACAGAACTCGATGACATGGAACGCTGGGACATCCTCACAGGACTAGATGACATCGCAATGGAACTTCCAGGACGGCATCACGGAGCTCGATGAACTTCCAGGACGTCAACACGGAACTCGATGACAGCGCTGTGGAACTTCAAGGACGGCATCATGGAACTCGATGACATTGCGGTGAATCTTCTGGGACGGCATCACGGAACTCGATGATATTGTCACTTTTTGGCATCGCAATGGCACTTCTTATCTCCCAACTCCCTCCCTAGTCTACCTTTACACCCCCTAGTTTGCCCACATGTCCACTCGCAGGCTACACACCCCTACCTTACACACTTCCCCAAACCCCCTTCTCTGAGGCCCATGGTATACCCCTATCTGATACACCTTTTCTCTTCTCTGTTCCCTCCATCCTGCCCCCTACCCTTCTGCACCCACTTTGGATCACTCTATCATACAGGATGACGCTCCCAATCGGTCCCTCGGAGAGGACTACAACACTGCAGACACTTCCCACACTTTCTGGCACCAACTAGCAGGACCGTTCCCTAAGGCTCATGGCGGGATTCGAACCTAGGACACCAGCGTTGTAAGGTGCTTTAAGACCACGCTGCTAACCGCTGAGCCACCGTGCTACCCGTGCTAAGCCTCTGTGCTGCCCTGCCCTGTATAGTTAGGAGAAATGTTTGTCATGGGTTTAAGATGTTCTTTTTGATGCATATGGTCATTGTCCAGGAACTAGACGTGAGATTGTGAAGGGCTAAAAATAACGTTAAAAGTCTGACGGTTGGACGGGTGGTTTGGGCAAAAACTCACGTAACTCACACGCCCTGAGGGGATTTGAACTCTCGACCCTGCGGTCGCAAGGCTGCAGCTCTGACCACTAAGCCATGGAACCGCCGCACTTGTATCCTCAACCAATCTGCTGACCTAATGATGCACTCTTCAATGAGCTGTATAGCGCTGATAGATTATTGCTTGTCTAGGATTTGTTTGGAATGTATATGGTCTTGTCCATGAGATTAGTCAGGAAGTGCGGTGGCTCAGTGGTTAGCAGTTCGCTGTGAAACGCTGAGGTCCTGAGTTCAAATCCCGTCAAGGGCCATGGGGAGCGTAGTCACTAAATGAATAACCCATTGGGTGGAGGCCAATGGAACTCTGGGACATCCTCACAGGACTAGATGACATCGCAATGGAACGCCATGTCATCATCACAGAACCCGATGAAATCGCAATGGAACTTCTGGGACGTCAACACAGAACTCAATGACATCGCAATGGAATGTCTGGGATGTCAACACGGAACTCGATGAAATCACGGTGGAACTTCAAGGACGGCATCACGGAGCTCGATGAACTTCCAGGACGTCAACACGGAACTCGATGACAGCGCCGTGGAACTTCAAGGTCGGCATCGTGGAAGTCGATGACATCACGGTGGAACTTCAAGGACGGCATCACGGAACTCGATGACATCGTGGTGGAACTTCAAGGACGGCATCACGGAACTCGATGATATTGTCACTTTTTGGCATCGCAATGGCACTTCTTATCTCCCAACTCCCTCCCTAGTCTACCTTTACACCCCCTAGTTTGCCCACATGTCCACTCGCAGGCTACACACCCCTACCTTACACACTTCCCCAAACCCCCTTCTCTGAGGCCCATGGTATACCCCTATCTGATACACCTTTTCTCTTCTCTGTTCCCTCCATCCTGCCCCCTACCCATCTGCACCCACTTTGGATCACTCTATCATACAGGATGACGCTCCCAATCGGTCCCTCGGAGAGGACTACAACACTGCAGACACTTCCCACACTTTCTGGCACCAACTAGCAGGACCGTTCCCTAAGGCTCATGGCGGGATTCGAACCTAGGACACCAGCGTTGTAAGGTGCTTTAAGACCACGCTGCTAACCGCTGAGCCACCGTGCTACCCGTGCTAAGCCTCTGTGCTGCCCTGCCCTGTATAGTTAGGAGAAATGTTTGTCATGGGTTTAAGATGTTCTTTTTGATGCATATGGTCATTGTCCAGGAACTAGACGTGAGATTGTGAAGGGCTAAAAATAACGTTAAAAGTCTGACGGTTGGACGGGAGGTTTGGGCAAAAACTCGCATAAATCACACTCCCTGAGGGGATTTGAACTCTCGACCCTGTGGTCGCAAGTCTGCAGCTCTGACCACTAAGCCATGGAACCGCCGCACTTGTAGCCTCAACCAATCTGCTGACCTAATGATGCACTCTTCAATGACGTTGGACGGGTGGTTTGGGCAAAAACTCGCATAAGACACACGACCTGAGGGGATTTGAACTCTCGACCCCATGGTCGCAAGGGCGTAGCTCTAACCACTGAGCCACGGAACCGCCGCACTTGCAGCTTTAACCAATCTGCTGACCTAATGAGGCACTCTTCAATGAGCTGGATAGCTCTGATAGATTATTGCTCGGATAAGATGTTCTTTTTGATGCATATGGTCATTGTCCAGGAACTAGACGTGAGATTGTGAAGGGCTAAAAATAACGTTAAAAGTCTGACGGTTGGACGGGTGGTTTGGGCAAAAACTCACGTAACTCACACGCCCTGAGGGGATTTGAACTCTCGACCCTGCGGTCGCAAGGCTGCAGCTCTGTCCACTAAGCCATGGAACCGCTGCCCTTGTATCCTCAACCAATCTGCTGACCTAATGATGCACTCTTCAATGAGCTGTATAGCGCTGATAGATTATTGCTTGTCTAGGATTTGTTTGGAATGTATATGGTCTTGTCCATGAGATTAGTCAGGAAGTGCGGTGGCTCAGTGGTTAGCAGTTCGCTGTGAAACGCTGAGGTCCTGAGTTCAAATCCTGTCAAGGGCCATGGGGAGCGTAGTCACTAAATGAATAACCCATTGGGTGGAGGCCAATGGAACTCTGGGACATCCTCACAGGACTAGATGACATCGCAATGGAACGCCATGTCATCATCACAGAACCCGATGAAATCGCAATGGAACTTCTGGGACGTCAACACAGAACTCAATGACATCGCAATGGAATGTCTGGGATGTCAACACGGAACTCGATGACATCACGGTGGAACTTCAAGGACGGCATCACGGAACTCGATGACATCGTGGTGGAACTGCCAAGCCGTCACGGAACTCGATGACATTGCGGTGGAACTTCAAGGACAGCATCACGGAACTCGATGACATCGTGGTGGAACTTCCAGGACGGCATCACGGAGCTCGATGAACTTCCAGGACGTCAACACGGAACTCGATGATATTGTCACTTTTTGGCATCGCAATGGCACTTCTTATCTCCCAACTCCCTCCCTAGTCTACCTTTACACCCCCTAGTTTGCCCACATGTCCACTCGCAGGCTACACACCCCTACCTTACACACTTCCCCAAACCCCCTTCTCTGAGGCCCATGGTATACCCCTATCTGATACACCTTTTCTCTTCTCTGTTCCCTCCATCCTGCCCCCTACCCTTCTGCACCCACTTTGGATCACTCTATCATACAGGATGACGCTCCCAATCGGTCCCTCGGAGAGGACTACAACACTGCAGACACTTCCCACACTTTCTGGCACCAACTAGCAGGACCGTTCCCTAAGGCTCATGGCGGGATTCGAACCTAGGACACCAGCGTTGTAAGGTGCTTTAAGACCACGCTGCTAACCGCTGAGCCACCGTGCTACCCGTGCTAAGCCTCTGTGCTGCCCTGCCCTGTATAGTTAGGAGAAATGTTTGTCATGGGTTTAAGATGTTCTTTTTGATGCATATGGTCATTGTCCAGGAACTAGACGTGAGATTGTGAAGGGCTAAAAATAACGTTAAAAGTCTGACGGTTGGACGGGAGGTTTGGGCAAAAACTCGCATAAATCACACTCCCTGAGGGGATTCGAACTCTCGACCCTGTGGTCGCAAGTCTGCAGCTCTGACCACTAAGCCATGGAACCGCCGCACTTGTAGCCTCAACCAATCTGCTGACCTAATGATGCACTCTTCAATGAGCTGTATAGCGCTGATAGATTATTGCTTGTCTAGGATTTGTTTGGAATGTATATGGTCTTGTCCATGAGATTAGTCAGGAAGTGCGGTGGCTCAGTGGTTAGCAGTTCGCTGTGAAACGCTGAGGTCCTGAGTTCAAATCCCGTCAAGGGCCATGGGGAGCGTAGTCACTAAATGAATAACCCATTGGGTGGAGGCCAATGGAACTCTGGGACATCCTCACAGGACTAGATGACATCGCAATGGAACGCCATGTCATCATCACAGAACCCGATGAAATCGCAATGGAACTTCTGAGACGTCAACACAGAACTCAATGACATCGCAATGGAATGTCTGGGATGTCAACACGGAACTCGATGACATCACGGTGGAACTTCAAGGACGGCATCACGGAACTCGATGACATCGTGGTGGAACTGCCAAGCCGTCACGGAACTCGATGACATTGCGGTGGAACTTCAAGGACGGCATCACGGAACTCGATGACATCGTGGTGGAACTTCCAGGACGGCATCACGGAGCTCGATGAACTTCCAGGACGTCAACACGGAACTCGATGATATTGTCACTTTTTGGCATCGCAATGGCACTTCTTATCTCCCAACTCCCTCGTCTACCTTTACACCCCCTAGTTTGCCCACATGTCCACTCGCAGGCTACACACCCCTACCTTACACACTTCCCCAAACCCCCTTCTCTGTGGCCCATGGTATACCCCTATCTGATACACCTTTTCTCTTCTCTGTTCCCTCCATCCTGCCCCCTACCCATCTGCACCCACTTTGGATCACTCTATCATACAGGATGACGCTCCCAATCGGTCCCTCGGAGAGGACTACAACACTGCAGACACTTCCCACACTTTCTGGCACCAACTAGCAGGACCGTTCCCTAAGGCTCATGGCGGGATTCGAACCTAGGACACCAGCGTTGTAAGGTGCTTTAAGACCACGCTGCTAACCGCTGAGCCACCGTGCTACCCGTGCTAAGCCTCTGTGCTGCCCTGCCCTGTATAGTTAGGAGAAATGTTTGTCATGGGTTTAAGATGTTCTTTTTGATGCATATGGTCATTGTCCAGGAACTAGACGTGAGATTGTGAAGGGCTAAAAATAACGTTAAAAGTCTGACGGTTGGACGGGAGGTTTGGGCAAAAACTCGCATAAATCACACTCCCTGAGGGGATTTGAACTCTCGACCCTGTGGTCGCAAGTCTGCAGCTCTGACCACTAAGCCATGGAACCGCCGCACTTGTAGCCTCAACCAATCTGCTGACCTAATGATGCACTCTTCAATGACGTTGGACGGGTGGTTTGGGCAAAAACTCGCATAAGACACACGACCTGAGGGGATTTGAACTCTCGACCCCATGGTCGCAAGGGCGTAGCTCTAACCACTGAGCCACGGAACCGCCGCACTGGCAGCTTTAACCAATCTGCTGACCTAATGAGGCACTCTTCAATGAGCTGGATAGCTCTGATAGATTATTGCTCGGATAAGATGTTCTTTTTGATGCATATGGTCATTGTCCAGGAACTAGACGTGAGATTGTGAAGGGCTAAAAATAACGTTAAAAGTCTGACGGTTGGACGGGTGGTTTGGGCAAAAACTCACGTAACTCACACGCCCTGAGGGGATTTGAACTCTCGACCCTGCGGTCGCAAGGCTGCAGCTCTGACCACTAAGCCATGGAACCGCCGCACTTGTATCCTCAACCAATCTGCTGACCTAATGATGCACTCTTCAATGAGCTGTATAGCGCTGATAGATTATTGCTTGTCTAGGATTTGTTTGGAATGTATATGGTCTTGTCCATGAGATTAGTCAGGAAGTGCGGTGGCTCAGTGGTTAGCAGTTCGCTGTGAAACGCTGAGGTCCTGAGTTCAAATCCCGTCAAGGGCCATGGGGAGCGTAGTCACTAAATGAATAACCCATTGGGTGGAGGCCAATGGAACTCTGGGACATCCTCACAGGACTAGATGACATCGCAATGGAACGCCATGTCATCATCACAGAACCCGATGAAATCGCAATGGAACTTCTGGGACGTCAACACAGAACTCAATGACATCGCAATGGAATGTCTGGGATGTCAACACGGAACTCGATGACATCACGGTGGAACTTCAAGGACGGCATCACGGAGCTCGATGAACTTCCAGGACGTCAACACGGAACTCGATGACAGCGCCGTGGAACTTCAAGGTCGGCATCGTGGAAGTCGATGACATCACGGTGGAACTTCAAGGACGGCATCACGGAACTCGATGACATCGTGGTGGAACTTCCAGGACGGCATCACGGAGCTCGATGAACTTCCAGGACGTCAACACGGAACTCGATGACAGCGCCGTGGAACTTCAAGGACGGCATCACGGAACTCGATGATATTGTCACTTTTTGGCATCGCAATGGCACTTCTTATCTCCCAACTCCCTCCCTAGTCTACCTTTACACCCCCTAGTTTGCCCACATGTCCACTCGCAGGCTACACACCCCTACCTTACACACTTCCCCAAACCCCCTTCTCTGAGGCCCATGGTATACCCCTATCTGATACACCTTTTCTCTTCTCTGTTCCCTCCATCCTGCCCCCTACCCATCTGCACCCACTTTGGATCACTCTATCATACAGGATGACGCTCCCAATCGGTCCCTCGGAGAGGACTACAACACTGCAGACACTTCCCACACTTTCTGGCACCAACTAGCAGGACCGTTCCCTAAGGCTCATGGCGGGATTCGAACCTAGGACACCAGCGTTGTAAGGTGCTTTAAGACCACGCTGCTAACCGCTGAGCCACCGTGCTACCCGTGCTAAGCCTCTGTGCTGCCCTGCCCTGTATAGTTAGGAGAAATGTTTGTCATGGGTTTAAGATGTTCTTTTTGATGCATATGGTCATTGTCCAGGAACTAGACGTGAGATTGTGAAGGGCTAAAAATAACGTTAAAAGTCTGACGGTTGGACGGGAGGTTTGGGCAAAAACTCGCATAAATCACACTCCCTGAGGGGATTTGAACTCTCGACCCTGTGGTCGCAAGTCTGCAGCTCTGACCACTAAGCCATGGAACCGCCGCACTTGTAGCCTCAACCAATCTGCTGACCTAATGATGCACTCTTCAATGACGTTGGACGGGTGGTTTGGGCAAAAACTCGCATAAGACACACGACCTGAGGGGATTTGAACTCTCGACCCCATGGTCGCAAGGGCGTAGCTCTAACCACTGAGCCACGGAACCGCCGCACTTGCAGCTTTAACCAATCTGCTGACCTAATGAGGCACTCTTCAATGAGCTGGATAGCTCTGATAGATTATTGCTCGGATAAGATGTTCTTTTTGATGCATATGGTCATTGTCCAGGAACTAGACGTGAGATTGTGAAGGGCTAAAAATAACGTTAAAAGTCTGACGGTTGGACGGGTGGTTTGGGCAAAAACTCACGTAACTCACACGCCCTGAGGGGATTTGAACTCTCGACCCTGCGGTCGCAAGGCTGCAGCTCTGTCCACTAAGCCATGGAACCGCTGCCCTTGTATCCTCAACCAATCTGCTGACCTAATGATGCACTCTTCAATGAGCTGTATAGCGCTGATAGATTATTGCTTGTCTAGGATTTGTTTGGAATGTATATGGTCTTGTCCATGAGATTAGTCAGGAAGTGCGGTGGCTCAGTGGTTAGCAGTTCGCTGTGAAACGCTGAGGTCCTGAGTTCAAATCCTGTCAAGGGCCATGGGGAGCGTAGTCACTAAATGAATAACCCATTGGGTGGAGGCCAATGGAACTCTGGGACATCCTCACAGGACTAGATGACATCGCAATGGAACGCCATGTCATCATCACAGAACCCGATGAAATCGCAATGGAACTTCTGGGACGTCAACACAGAACTCAATGACATCGCAATGGAATGTCTGGGATGTCAACACGGAACTCGATGACATCACGGTGGAACTTCAAGGACGGCATCACGGAACTCGATGACATCGTGGTGGAACTGCCAAGCCGTCACGGAACTCGATGACATTGCGGTGGAACTTCAAGGACAGCATCACGGAACTCGATGACATCGTGGTGGAACTTCCAGGACGGCATCACGGAGCTCGATGAACTTCCAGGACGTCAACACGGAACTCGATGATATTGTCACTTTTTGGCATCGCAATGGCACTTCTTATCTCCCAACTCCCTCGTCTACCTTTACACCCCCTAGTTTGCCCACATGTCCACTCGCAGGCTACACACCCCTACCTTACACACTTCCCCAAACCCCCTTCTCTGTGGCCCATGGTATACCCCTATCTGATACACCTTTTCTCTTCTCTGTTCCCTCCATCCTGCCCCCTACCCATCTGCACCCACTTTGGATCACTCTATCATACAGGATGACGCTCCCAATCGGTCCCCTCGGAGAGGACTACAACACTGCAGACACTTCCCACACTTTCTGGCACCAACTAGCAGGACCGTTCCCTAAGGCTCATGGCGGGATTCGAACCTAGGACACCAGCGTTGTAAGGTGCTTT
This sequence comes from Leptodactylus fuscus, assembly GCF_031893055.1. Taxonomy (NCBI): domain Eukaryota; kingdom Metazoa; phylum Chordata; class Amphibia; order Anura; family Leptodactylidae; genus Leptodactylus; species Leptodactylus fuscus. Next base: position 104,157 of record NW_027440177.1, on the reverse strand, counting down.
AAGACCACGCTGCTAACCGCTGAGCCACCGTGCTACCCGTGCTAAGCCTCTGTGCTGCCCTGCCCTGTATAGTTAGGAGAAATGTTTGTCATGGGTTTAAGATGTTCTTTTTGATGCATATGGTCATTGTCCAGGAACTAGACGTGAGATTGTGAAGGGCTAAAAATAACGTTAAAAGTCTGACGGTTGGACGGGAGGTTTGGGCAAAAACTCGCATAAATCACACTCCCTGAGGGGATTTGAACTCTCGACCCTGTGGTCGCAAGTCTGCAGCTCTGACCACTAAGCCATGGAACCGCCGCACTTGTAGCCTCAACCAATCTGCTGACCTAATGATGCACTCTTCAATGACGTTGGACGGGTGGTTTGGGCAAAAACTCGCATAAGACACACGACCTGAGGGGATTTGAACTCTCGACCCCATGGTCGCAAGGGCGTAGCTCTAACCACTGAGCCACGGAACCGCCGCACTTGCAGCTTTAACCAATCTGCTGACCTAATGAGGCACTCTTCAATGAGCTGGATAGCTCTGATAGATTATTGCTCGGATAAGATGTTCTTTTTGATGCATATGGTCATTGTCCAGGAACTAGACGTGAGATTGTGAAGGGCTAAAAATAACGTTAAAAGTCTGACGGTTGGACGGGTGGTTTGGGCAAAAACTCACGTAACTCACACGCCCTGAGGGGATTTGAACTCTCGACCCTGCGGTCGCAAGGCTGCAGCTCTGACCACTAAGCCATGGAACCGCCGCACTTGTATCCTCAACCAATCTGCTGACCTAATGATGCACTCTTCAATGAGCTGTATAGCGCTGATAGATTATTGCTTGTCTAGGATTTGTTTGGAATGTATATGGTCTTGTCCATGAGATTAGTCAGGAAGTGCGGTGGCTCAGTGGTTAGCAGTTCGCTGTGAAACGCTGAGGTCCTGAGTTCAAATCCCGTCAAGGGCCATGGGGAGCGTAGTTACTAAATGAATAACCCATTGGGTGGAGGCCAATGGAACGCTGGGACATCCTCACAGGACTAGATGACATCGCAATGGAACGCCATGTCATCATCACAGAACCCGATGAAATCGCAATGGAACTTCTGGGACGTCAACACAGAACTCAATGACATCGCAATGGAATGTCTGGGATGTCAACACGGAACTCGATGACATCACGGTGGAACTTCAAGGACGGCATCACGGAACTCGATGACATCGTGGTGGAACTGCCAAGCCGTCACGGAACTCGATGACATTGCGGTGGAACTTCAAGGACGGCATCACGGAACTCGATGACATCGTGGTGGAACTTCCAGGACGGCATCACGGAGCTCGATGAACTTCCAGGACGTCAACACGGAACTCGATGACAGCGCCGTGGAACTTCAAGGTCGGCATCGTGGAACTCGATGACATCACGGTGGAACTTCAAGGACAGCATCACAGAACTCGATGACATGGAACGCTGGGACATCCTCACAGGACTAGATGACATCGCAATGGAACTTCCAGGACGGCATCACGGAGCTCGATGAACTTCCAGGACGTCAACACGGAACTCGATGACAGCGCTGTGGAACTTCAAGGACGGCATCATGGAACTCGATGACATTGCGGTGAATCTTCTGGGACGGCATCACGGAACTCGATGATATTGTCACTTTTTGGCATCGCAATGGCACTTCTTATCTCCCAACTCCCTCCCTAGTCTACCTTTACACCCCCTAGTTTGCCCACATGTCCACTCGCAGGCTACACACCCCTACCTTACACACTTCCCCAAACCCCCTTCTCTGAGGCCCATGGTATACCCCTATCTGATACCTTTTCTCTTCTCTGTTCCCTCCATCCTGCCCCCTACCCTTCTGCACCCACTTTGGATCACTCTATCATACAGGATGACGCTCCCAATCGGTCCCTCGGAGAGGACTACAACACTGCAGACACTTCCCACACTTTCTGGCACCAACTAGCAGGACCGTTCCCTAAGGCTCATGGCGGGATTCGAACCTAGGACACCAGCGTTGTAAGGTGCTTTAAGACCACGCTGCTAACCGCTGAGCCACCGTGCTACCCGTGCTAAGCCTCTGTGCTGCCCTGCCCTGTATAGTTAGGAGAAATGTTTGTCATGGGTTTAAGATGTTCTTTTTGATGCATATGGTCATTGTCCAGGAACTAGACGTGAGATTGTGAAGGGCTAAAAATAACGTTAAAAGTCTGACGGTTGGACGGGTGGTTTGGGCAAAAACTCACGTAACTCACACGCCCTGAGGGGATTTGAACTCTCGACCCTGCGGTCGCAAGGCTGCAGCTCTGACCACTAAGCCATGGAACCGCCGCACTTGTATCCTCAACCAATCTGCTGACCTAATGATGCACTCTTCAATGAGCTGTATAGCGCTGATAGATTATTGCTTGTCTAGGATTTGTTTGGAATGTATATGGTCTTGTCCATGAGATTAGTCAGGAAGTGCGGTGGCTCAGTGGTTAGCAGTTCGCTGTGAAACGCTGAGGTCCTGAGTTCAAATCCCGTCAAGGGCCATGGGGAGCGTAGTCACTAAATGAATAACCCATTGGGTGGAGGCCAATGGAACTCTGGGACATCCTCACAGGACTAGATGACATCGCAATGGAACGCCATGTCATCATCACAGAACCCGATGAAATCGCAATGGAACTTCTGGGACGTCAACACAGAACTCAATGACATCGCAATGGAATGTCTGGGATGTCAACACGGAACTCGATGACATCACGGTGGAACTTCAAGGACGGCATCACGGAGCTCGATGAACTTCCAGGACGTCAACACGGAACTCGATGACAGTGCCGTGGAACTTCAAGGTCGGCATCGTGGAAGTCGATGACATCACGGTGGAACTTCAAGGACGGCATCACGGAACTCGATGACATCGTGGTGGAACTTCCAGGACGGCATCACGGAGCTCGATGAACTTCCAGGACGTCAACACGGAACTCGATGACAGCGCCGTGGAACTTCAAGGACGGCATCACGGAACTCGATGATATTGTCACTTTTTGGCATCGCAATGGCACTTCTTATCTCCCAACTCCCTCCCTAGTCTACCTTTACACCCCCTAGTTTGCCCACATGTCCACTCGCAGGCTACACACCCCTACCTTACACACTTCCCCAAACCCCCTTCTCTGAGGCCCATGGTATACCCCTATCTGATACACCTTTTCTCTTCTCTGTTCCCTCCATCCTGCCCCCTACCCATCTGCACCCACTTTGGATCACTCTATCATACAGGATGACGCTCCCAATCGGTCCCTCGGAGAGGACTACAACACTGCAGACACTTCCCACACTTTCTGGCACCAACTAGCAGGACCGTTCCCTAAGGCTCATGGCGGGATTCGAACCTAGGACACCAGCGTTGTAAGGTGCTTTAAGACCACGCTGCTAACCGCTGAGCCACCGTGCTACCTGTGCTAAGCCTCTGTGCTGCCCTGCCCTGTATAGTTAGGAGAAATGTTTGTCATGGGTTTAAGATGTTCTTTTTGATGCATATGGTCATTGTCCAGGAACTAGACGTGAGATTGTGAAGGGCTAAAAATAACGTTAAAAGTCTGACGGTTGGACGGGAGGTTTGGGCAAAAACTCGCATAAATCACACTCCCTGAGGGGATTTGAACTCTCGACCCTGTGGTCGCAAGTCTGCAGCTCTGACCACTAAGCCATGGAACCGCCGCACTTGTAGCCTCAACCAATCTGCTGACCTAATGATGCACTCTTCAATGACGTTGGACGGGTGGTTTGGGCAAAAACTCGCATAAGACACACGACCTGAGGGGATTTGAACTCTCGACCCCATGGTCGCAAGGGCGTAGCTCTAACCACTGAGCCACGGAACCGCCGCACTTGCAGCTTTAACCAATCTGCTGACCTAATGAGGCACTCTTCAATGAGCTGGATAGCTCTGATAGATTATTGCTCGGATAAGATGTTCTTTTTGATGCATATGGTCATTGTCCAGGAACTAGACGTGAGATTGTGAAGGGCTAAAAATAACGTTAAAAGTCTGACGGTTGGACGGGTGGTTTGGGCAAAAACTCACGTAACTCACACGCCCTGAGGGGATTTGAACTCTCGACCCTGCGGTCGCAAGGCTGCAGCTCTGTCCACTAAGCCATGGAACCGCTGCCCTTGTATCCTCAACCAATCTGCTGACCTAATGATGCACTCTTCAATGAGCTGTATAGCGCTGATAGATTATTGCTTGTCTAGGATTTGTTTGGAATGTATATGGTCTTGTCCATGAGATTAGTCAGGAAGTGCGGTGGCTCAGTGGTTAGCAGTTCGCTGTGAAACGCTGAGGTCCTGAGTTCAAATCCTGTCAAGGGCCATGGGGAGCGTAGTCACTAAATGAATAACCCATTGGGTGGAGGCCAATGGAACTCTGGGACATCCTCACAGGACTAGATGACATCGCAATGGAACGCCATGTCATCATCACAGAACCCGATGAAATCGCAATGGAACTTCTGGGACGTCAACACAGAACTCAATGACATCGCAATGGAATGTCTGGGATGTCAACACGGAACTCGATGACATCACGGTGGAACTTCAAGGACGGCATCACGGAACTCGATGACATCGTGGTGGAACTGCCAAGCCGTCACGGAACTCGATGACATTGCGGTGGAACTTCAAGGACGGCATCACGGAACTCGATGACATCGTGGTGGAACTTCCAGGACGGCATCACGGAGCTCGATGAACTTCCAGGACGTCAACACGGAACTCGATGATATTGTCACTTTTTGGCATCGCAATGGCACTTCTTATCTCCCAACTCCCTCCCTAGTCTACCTTTACACCCCCTAGTTTGCCCACATGTCCACTCGCAGGCTACACACCCCTACCTTACACACTTCCCCAAACCCCCTTCTCTGAGGCCCATGGTATACCCCTATCTGATACACCTTTTCTCTTCTCTGTTCCCTCCATCCTGCCCCCTACCCTTCTGCACCCACTTTGGATCACTCTATCATACAGGATGACGCTCCCAATCGGTCCCTCGGAGAGGACTACAACACTGCAGACACTTCCAACACTTTCTGGCACCAACTAGCAGGACCGTTCCCTAAGGCTCATGGCGGGATTCGAACCTAGGACACCAGCGTTGTAAGGTGCTTTAAGACCACGCTGCTAACCGCTGAGCCACCGTGCTACCCGTGCTAAGCCTCTGTGCTGCCCTGCCCTGTATAGTTAGGAGAAATGTTTGTCATGGGTTTAAGATGTTCTTTTTGATGCATATGGTCATTGTCCAGGAACTAGACGTGAGATTGTGAAGGGCTAAAAATAACGTTAAAAGTCTGACGGTTGGACGGGAGGTTTGGGCAAAAACTCGCATAAATCACACTCCCTGAGGGGATTCGAACTCTCGACCCTGTGGTCGCAAGTCTGCAGCTCTGACCACTAAGCCATGGAACCGCCGCACTTGTAGCCTCAACCAATCTGCTGACCTAATGATGCACTCTTCAATGAGCTGTATAGCGCTGATAGATTATTGCTTGTCTAGGATTTGTTTGGAATGTATATGGTCTTGTCCATGAGATTAGTCAGGAAGTGCGGTGGCTCAGTGGTTAGCAGTTCGCTGTGAAACGCTGAGGTCCTGAGTTCAAATCCCGTCAAGGGCCATGGGGAGCGTAGTCACTAAATGAATAACCCATTGGGTGGAGGCCAATGGAACTCTGGGACATCCTCACAGGACTAGATGACATCGCAATGGAACGCCATGTCATCATCACAGAACCCGATGAAATCGCAATGGAACTTCTGGGACGTCAACACAGAACTCAATGACATCGCAATGGAATGTCTGGGATGTCAACACGGAACTCGATGACATCACGGTGGAACTTCAAGGACGGCATCACGGAACTCGATGACATCGTGGTGGAACTGCCAAGCCGTCACGGAACTCGATGACATTGCGGTGGAACTTCAAGGACGGCATCACGGAACTCGATGACATCATGGTGGAACTTCCAGGACGGCATCACGGAGCTCGATGAACTTCCAGGACGTCAACACGGAACTCGATGATATTGTCACTTTTTGGCATCGCAATGGCACTTCTTATCTCCCAACTCCCTCGTCTACCTTTACACCCCCTAGTTTGCCCACATGTCCACTCGCAGGCTACACACCCCTACCTTACACACTTCCCCAAACCCCCTTCTCTGTGGCCCATGGTATACCCCTATCTGATACACCTTTTCTCTTCTCTGTTCCCTCCATCCTGCCCCCTACCCATCTGCACCCACTTTGGATCACTCTATCATACAGGATGACGCTCCCAATCGGTCCCTCGGAGAGGACTACAACACTGCAGACACTTCCCACACTTTCTGGCACCAACTAGCAGGACCGTTCCCTAAGGCTCATGGCGGGATTCGAACCTAGGACACCAGCGTTGTAAGGTGCTTTAAGACCACGCTGCTAACCGCTGAGCCACCGTGCTACCCGTGCTAAGCCTCTGTGCTGCCCTGCCCTGTATAGTTAGGAGAAATGTTTGTCATGGGTTTAAGATGTTCTTTTTGATGCATATGGTCATTGTCCAGGAACTAGACGTGAGATTGTGAAGGGCTAAAAATAACGTTAAAAGTCTGACGGTTGGACGGGAGGTTTGGGCAAAAACTCGCATAAATCACACTCCCTGAGGGGATTTGAACTCTCGACCCTGTGGTCGCAAGTCTGCAGCTCTGACCACTAAGCCATGGAACCGCCGCACTTGTAGCCTCAACCAATCTGCTGACCTAATGATGCACTCTTCAATGACGTTGGACGGGTGGTTTGGGCAAAAACTCGCATAAGACACACGACCTGAGGGGATTTGAACTCTCGACCCCATGGTCGCAAGGGCGTAGCTCTAACCACTGAGCCACGGAACCGCCGCACTTGCAGCTTTAACCAATCTGCTGACCTAATGAGGCACTCTTCAATGAGCTGGATAGCTCTGATAGATTATTGCTCGGATAAGATGTTCTTTTTGATGCATATGGTCATTGTCCAGGAACTAGACGTGAGATTGTGAAGGGCTAAAAATAACGTTAAAAGTCTGACGGTTGGACGGGTGGTTTGGGCAAAAACTCACGTAACTCACACGCCCTGAGGGGATTTGAACTCTCGACCCTGCGGTCGCAAGGCTGCAGCTCTGACCACTAAGCCATGGAACCGCCGCACTTGTATCCTCAACCAATCTGCTGACCTAATGATGCACTCTTCAATGAGCTGTATAGCGCTGATAGATTATTGCTTGTCTAGGATTTGTTTGGAATGTATATGGTCTTGTCCATGAGATTAGTCAGGAAGTGCGGTGGCTCAGTGGTTAGCAGTTCGCTGTGAAACGCTGAGGTCCTGAGTTCAAATCCCGTCAAGGGCCATGGGGAGCGTAGTCACTAAATGAATAACCCATTGGGTGGAGGCCAATGGAACTCTGGGACATCCTCACAGGACTAGATGACATCGCAATGGAACGCCATGTCATCATCACAGAACCCGATGAAATCGCAATGGAACTTCTGGGACGTCAACACAGAACTCAATGACATCGCAATGGAATGTCTGGGATGTCAACACGGAACTCGATGACATCACGGTGGAACTTCAAGGACGGCATCACGGAGCTCGATGAACTTCCAGGACGTCAACACGGAACTCGATGACAGCGCCGTGGAACTTCAAGGTCGGCATCGTGGAAGTCGATGACATCACGGTGGAACTTCAAGGACGGCATCACGGAACTCGATGACATCGTGGTGGAACTTCCAGGACGGCATCACGGAGCTCGATGAACTTCCAGGACGTCAACACGGAACTCGATGACAGCGCCGTGGAACTTCAAGGACGGCATCACGGAACTTGATGATATTGTCACTTTTTGGCATCGCAATGGCACTTCTTATCTCCCAACTCCCTCCCTAGTCTACCTTTACACCCCCTAGTTTGCCCACATGTCCACTCGCAGGCTACACACCCCTACCTTACACACTTCCCCAAACCCCCTTCTCTGAGGCCCATGGTATACCCCTATCTGATACACCTTTTCTCTTCTCTGTTCCCTCCATCCTGCCCCCTACCCATCTGCACCCACTTTGGATCACTCTATCATACAGGATGACGCTCCCAATCGGTCCCTCGGAGAGGACTACAACACTGCAGACACTTCCCACACTTTCTGGCACCAACTAGCAGGACCGTTCCCTAAGGCTCATGGCGGGATTCGAACCTAGGACACCAGCGTTGTAAGGTGCTTTAAGACCACGCTGCTAACCGCTGAGCCACCGTGCTACCCGTGCTAAGCCTCTGTGCTGCCCTGCCCTGTATAGTTAGGAGAAATGTTTGTCATGGGTTTAAGATGTTCTTTTTGATGCATATGGTCATTGTCCAGGAACTAGACGTGAGATTGTGAAGGGCTAAAAATAACGTTAAAAGTCTGACGGTTGGACGGGAGGTTTGGGCAAAAACTCGCATAAATCACACTCCCTGAGGGGATTTGAACTCTCGACCCTGTGGTCGCAAGTCTGCAGCTCTGACCACTAAGCCATGGAACCGCCGCACTTGTAGCCTCAACCAATCTGCTGACCTAATGATGCACTCTTCAATGACGTTGGACGGGTGGTTTGGGCAAAAACTCGCATAAGACACACGACCTGAGGGGATTTGAACTCTCGACCCCATGGTCGCAAGGGCGTAGCTCTAACCACTGAGCCACGGAACCGCCGCACTTGCAGCTTTAACCAATCTGCTGACCTAATGAGGCACTCTTCAATGAGCTGGATAGCTCTGATAGATTATTGCTCGGATAAGATGTTCTTTTTGATGCATATGGTCATTGTCCAGGAACTAGACGTGAGATTGTGAAGGGCTAAAAATAACGTTAAAAGTCTGACGGTTGGACGGGTGGTTTGGGCAAAAACTCACGTAACTCACACGCCCTGAGGGGATTTGAACTCTCGACCCTGCGGTCGCAAGGCTGCAGCTCTGTCCACTAAGCCATGGAACCGCCGCCCTTGTATCCTCAACCAATCTGCTGACCTAATGATGCACTCTTCAATGAGCTGTATAGCGCTGATAGATTATTGCTTGTCTAGGATTTGTTTGGAATGTATATGGTCTTGTCCATGAGATTAGTCAGGAAGTGCGGTGGCTCAGTGGTTAGCAGTTCGCTGTGAAACGCTGAGGTCCTGAGTTCAAATCCTGTCAAGGGCCATGGGGAGCGTAGTCACTAAATGAATAACCCATTGGGTGGAGGCCAATGGAACTCTGGGACATCCTCACAGGACTAGATGACATCGCAATGGAACGCCATGTCATCATCACAGAACCCGATGAAATCGCAATGGAACTTCTGGGACGTCAACACAGAACTCAATGACATCGCAATGGAATGTCTGGGATGTCAACACGGAACTCGATGACATCACGGTGGAACTTCAAGGACGGCATCACGGAACTCGATGACATCGTGGTGGAACTGCCAAGCCGTCACGGAACTCAATGACATTGCGGTGGAACTTCAAGGACGGCATCACGGAACTCGATGACATCGTGGTGGAACTTCCAGGACGGCATCACGGAGCTCGATGAACTTCCAGGACGTCAACACGGAACTCGATGATATTGTCACTTTTTGGCATCGCAATGGCACTTCTTATCTCCCAACTCCCTCCCTAGTCTACCTTTACACCCCCTAGTTTGCCCACATGTCCACTCGCAGGCTACACACCCCTACCTTACACACTTCCCCAAACCCCCTTCTCTGAGGCCCATGGTATACCCCTATCTGATACACCTTTTCTCTTCTCTGTTCCCTCCATCCTGCCCCCTACCCTTCTGCACCCACTTTGGATCACTCTATCATACAGGATGACGTTCCCAATCGGTCCCTCGGAGAGGACTACAACACTGCAGACACTTCCCACACTTTCTGGCACCAACTAGCAGGACCGTTCCCTAAGGCTCATGGCGGGATTCGAACCTAGGACACCAGCGTTGTAAGGTGCTTTAAGACCACGCTGCTAACCGCTGAGCCACCGTGCTACCCGTGCTAAGCCTCTGTGCTGCCCTGCCCTGTATAGTTAGGAGAAATGTTTGTCATGGGTTTAAGATGTTCTTTTTGATGCATATGGTCATTGTCCAGGAACTAGACGTGAGATTGTGAAGGGCTAAAAATAACGTTAAAAGTCTGACGGTTGGACGGGAGGTTTGGGCAAAAACTCGCATAAATCACACTCCCTGAGGGGATTCGAACTCTCGACCCTGTGGTCGCAAGTCTGCAGCTCTGACCACTAAGCCATGGAACCGCCGCACTTGTAGCCTCAACCAATCTGCTGACCTAATGATGCACTCTTCAATGAGCTGTATAGCGCTGATAGATTATTGCTTGTCTAGGATTTGTTTGGAATGTATATGGTCTTGTCCATGAGATTAGTCAGGAAGTGCGGTGGCTCAGTGGTTAGCAGTTCGCTGTGAAACGCTGAGGTCCTGAGTTCAAATCCCGTCAAGGGCCATGGGGAGCGTAGTCACTAAATGAATAACCCATTGGGTGGAGGCCAATGGAACTCTGGGACATCCTCACAGGACTAGATGACATCGCAATGGAACGCCATGTCATCATCACAGAACCCGATGAAATCGCAATGGAACTTCTGGGACGTCAACACAGAACTCAATGACATCGCAATGGAATGTCTGGGATGTCAACACGGAACTCGATGACATCACGGTGGAACTTCAAGGACGGCATCACGGAACTCGATGACATCGTGGTGGAACTGCCAAGCCGTCACGGAACTCGATGACATTGCGGTGGAACTTCAAGGACGGCATCACGGAACTCGATGACATCGTGGTGGAACTTCCAGGACGGCATCACGGAGCTCGATGAACTTCCAGGACGTCAACACGGAACTCGATGATATTGTCACTTTTTGGCATCGCAATGGCACTTCTTATCTCCCAACTCCCTCGTCTACCTTTACACCCCCTAGTTTGCCCACATGTCCACTCGCAGGCTACACACCCCTACCTTACACACTTCCCCAAACCCCCTTCTCTGTGGCCCATGGTATACCCCTATCTGATACACCTTTTCTCTTCTCTGTTCCCTCCATCCTGCCCCCTACCCATCTGCACCCACTTTGGATCACTCTATCATACAGGATGACGCTCCCAATCGGTCCCTCGGAGAGGACTACAACACTGCAGACACTTCCCACACTTTCTGGCACCAACTAGCAGGACCGTTCCCTAAGGCTCATGGCGGGATTCGAACCTAGGACACCAGCGTTGTAAGGTGCTTTAAGACCACGCTGCTAACCGCTGAGCCACCGTGCTACCCGTGCTAAGCCTCTGTGCTGCCCTGCCCTGTATAGTTAGGAGAAATGTTTGTCATGGGTTTAAGATGTTCTTTTTGATGCATATGGTCATTGTCCAGGAACTAGACGTGAGATTGTGAAGGGCTAAAAATAACGTTAAAAGTCTGACGGTTGGACGGGAGGTTTGGGCAAAAACTCGCATAAATCACACTCCCTGAGGGGATTTGAACTCTCGACCCTGTGGTCGCAAGTCTGCAGCTCTGACCACTAAGCCATGGAACCGCCGCACTTGTAGCCTCAACCAATCTGCTGACCTAATGATGCACTCTTCAATGAGCTGTATAGCGCTGATAGATTATTGCTTGTCTAGGATTTGTTTGGAATGTATATGGTCTTGTCCATGAGATTAGTCAGGAAGTGCGGTGGCTCAGTGGTTAGCAGTTCGCTGTGAAACGCTGAGGTCCTGAGTTCAAATCCCGTCAAGGGCCATGGGGAGCGTAGTCACTAAATGAATAACCCATTGGGTGGAGGCCAATGGAACTCTGGGACATCCTCACAGGACTAGATGACATCGCAATGGAACGCCATGTCATCATCACAGAACCCGATGAAATCGCAATGGAACTTCTGGGACGTCAACACAGAACTCAATGACATCGCAATGGAATGTCTGGGATGTCAACACGGAACTCGATGACATCACGGTGGAACTTCAAGGACGGCATCACGGAGCTCGATGAACTTCCAGGACGTCAACACGGAACTCGATGACAGCGCCGTGGAACTTCAAGGTCGGCATCGTGGAAGTCGATGACATCACGGTGGAACTTCAAGGACGGCATCACGGAACTCGATGACATCGTGGTGGAACTTCCAGGACGGCATCACGGAGCTCGATGAACTTCCAGGACGTCAACACGGAACTCGATGACAGCGCCGTGGAACTTCAAGGACGGCATCACGGAACTCGATGATATTGTCACTTTTTGGCATCGCAATGGCACTTCTTATCTCCCAACTCCCTCCCTAGTCTACCTTTACACCCCCTAGTTTGCCCACATGTCCACTCGCAGGCTACACACCCCTACCTTACACACTTCCCCAAACCCCCTTCTCTGAGGCCCATGGTATACCCCTATCTGATACACCTTTTCTCTTCTCTGTTCCCTCCATCCTGCCCCCTACCCATCTGCACCCACTTTGGATCACTCTATCATACAGGATGACGCTCCCAATCGGTCCCTCGGAGAGGACTACAACACTGCAGACACTTCCCACACTTTCTGGCACCAACTAGCAGGACCGTTCCCTAAGGCTCATGGCGGGATTCGAACCTAGGACACCAGCGTTGTAAGGTGCTTTAAGACCACGCTGCTAACCGCTGAGCCACCGTGCTACCCGTGCTAAGCCTCTGTGCTGCCCTGCCCTGTATAGTTAGGAGAAATGTTTGTCATGGGTTTAAGATGTTCTTTTTGATGCATATGGTCATTGTCCAGGAACTAGACGTGAGATTGTGAAGGGCTAAAAATAACGTTAAAAGTCTGACGGTTGGACGGGAGGTTTGGGCAAAAACTCGCATAAATCACACTCCCTGAGGGGATTTGAACTCTCGACCCTGTGGTCGCAAGTCTGCAGCTCTGACCACTAAGCCATGGAACCGCCGCACTTGTAGCCTCAACCAATCTGCTGACCTAATGATGCACTCTTCAATGACGTTGGACGGGTGGTTTGGGCAAAAACTCGCATAAGACACACGACCTGAGGGGATTTGAACTCTCGACCCCATGGTCGCAAGGGCGTAGCTCTAACCACTGAGCCACGGAACCGCCGCACTTGCAGCTTTAACCAATCTGCTGACCTAATGAGGCACTCTTCAATGAGCTGGATAGCTCTGATAGATTATTGCTCGGATAAGATGTTCTTTTTGATGCATATGGTCATTGTCCAGGAACTAGACGTGAGATTGTGAAGGGCTAAAAATAACGTTAAAAGTCTGACGGTTGGACGGGTGGTTTGGGCAAAAACTCACGTAACTCACACGCCCTGAGGGGATTTGAACTCTCGACCCTGCGGTCGCAAGGCTGCAGCTCTGTCCACTAAGCCATGGAACCGCTGCCCTTGTATCCTCAACCAATCTGCTGACCTAATGATGCACTCTTCAATGAGCTGTATAGCGCTGATAGATTATTGCTTGTCTAGGATTTGTTTGGAATGTATATGGTCTTGTCCATGAGATTAGTCAGGAAGTGCGGTGGCTCAGTGGTTAGCAGTTCGCTGTGAAACGCTGAGGTCCTGAGTTCAAATCCTGTCAAGGGCCATGGGGAGCGTAGTCACTAAATGAATAACCCATTGGGTGGAGGCCAATGGAACTCTGGGACATCCTCACAGGACTAGATGACATCGCAATGGAACGCCATGTCATCATCACAGAACCCGATGAAATCGCAATGGAACTTCTGGGACGTCAACACAGAACTCAATGACATCGCAATGGAATGTCTGGGATGTCAACACGGAACTCGATGACATCACGGTGGAACTTCAAGGACGGCATCACGGAACTCGATGACATCGTGGTGGAACTGCCAAGCCGTCACGGAACTCGATGACATTGCGGTGGAACTTCAAGGACGGCATCACGGAACTCGATGACATCGTGGTGGAACTTCCAGGACGGCATCACGGAGCTCGATGAACTTCCAGGACGTCAACACGGAACTCGATGATATTGTCACTTTTTGGCATCGCAATGGCACTTCTTATCTCCCAACTCCCTCCCTAGTCTACCTTTACACCCCCTAGTTTGCCCACATGTCCACTCGCAGGCTACACACCCCTACCTTACACACTTCCCCAAACCCCCTTCTCTGAGGCCCATGGTATACCCCTATCTGATACACCTTTTCTCTGTTCCCTCCATCCTGCCCCCTACCCTTCTGCACCCACTTTGGATCACTCTATCATACAGGATGACGCTCCCAATCGGTCCCTCGGAGAGGACTACAACACTGCAGACACTTCCAACACTTTCTGGCACCAACTAGCAGGACCGTTCCCTAAGGCTCATGGCGGGATTCGAACCTAGGACACCAGCGTTGTAAGGTGCTTTAAGACCACGCTGCTAACCGCTGAGCCACCGTGCTACCCGTGCTAAGTCTCTGTGCTGCCCTGCCCTGTATAGTTAGGAGAAATGTTTGTCATGGGTTTAAGATGTTCTTTTTGATGCATATGGTCATTGTCCAGGAACTAGACGTGAGATTGTGAAGGGCTAAAAATAACGTTAAAAGTCTGACGGTTGGACGGGAGGTTTGGGCAAAAACTCGCATAAATCACACTCCCTGAGGGGATTCGAACTCTCGACCCTGTGGTCGCAAGTCTGCAGCTCTGACCACTAAGCCATGGAACCGCCGCACTTGTAGCCTCAACCAATCTGCTGACCTAATGATGCACTCTTCAATGAGCTGTATAGCGCTGATAGATTATTGCTTGTCTAGGATTTGTTTGGAATGTATATGGTCTTGTCCATGAGATTAGTCAGGAAGTGCGGTGGCTCAGTGGTTAGCAGTTCGCTGTGAAACGCTGAGGTCCTGAGTTCAAATCCCGTCAAGGGCCATGGGGAGCGTAGTCACTAAATGAATAACCCATTGGGTGGAGGCCAATGGAACTCTGGGACATCCTCACAGGACTAGATGACATCGCAATGGAACGCCATGTCATCATCACAGAACCCGATGAAATCGCAATGGAACTTCTGGGACGTCAACACAGAACTCAATGACATCGCAATGGAATGTCTGGGATGTCAACACGGAACTCGATGACATCACGGTGGAACTTCAAGGACGGCATCACGGAACTCGATGACATCGTGGTGGAACTGCCAAGCCGTCACGGAACTCGATGACATTGCGGTGGAACTTCAAGGACGGCATCACGGAACTCGATGACATCGTGGTGGAACTTCCAGGACGGCATCACGGAGCTCGATGAACTTCCAGGACGTCAACACGGAACTCGATGATATTGTCACTTTTTGGCATCGCAATGGCACTTCTTATCTCCCAACTCCCTCGTCTACCTTTACACCCCCTAGTTTGCCCACATGTCCACTCGCAGGCTACACACCCCTACCTTACACACTTCCCCAAACCCCCTTCTCTGTGGCCCATGGTATACCCCTATCTGATACACCTTTTCTCTTCTCTGTTCCCTCCATCCTGCCCCCTACCCATCTGCACCCACTTTGGATCACTCTATCATACAGGATGACGCTCCCAATCGGTCCCTCGGAGAGGACTACAACACTGCAGACACTTCCCACACTTTCTGGCACCAACTAGCAGGACCGTTCCCTAAGGCTCATGGCGGGATTCGAACCTAGGACACCAGCGTTGTAAGGTGCTTTAAGACCACGCTGCTAACCGCTGAGCCACCGTGCTACCCGTGCTAAGCCTCTGTGCTGCCCTGCCCTGTATAGTTAGGAGAAATGTTTGTCATGGGTTTAAGATGTTCTTTTTGATGCATATGGTCATTGTCCAGGAACTAGACGTGAGATTGTGAAGGGCTAAAAATAACGTTAAAAGTCTGACGGTTGGACGGGAGGTTTGGGCAAAAACTCGCATAAATCACACTCCCTGAGGGGATTTGAACTCTCGACCCTGTGGTCGCAAGTCTGCAGCTCTGACCACTAAGCCATGGAACCGCCGCACTTGTAGCCTCAACCAATCTGCTGACCTAATGATGCACTCTTCAATGACGTTGGACGGGTGGTTTGGGCAAAAACTCGCATAAGACACACAACCTGAGGGGATTTGAACTCTCGACCCCATGGTCGCAAGGGCGTAGCTCTAACCACTGAGCCACGGAACCGCCGCACTTGCAGCTTTAACCAATCTGCTGACCTAATGAGGCACTCTTCAATGAGCTGGATAGCTCTGATAGATTATTGCTCGGATAAGATGTTCTTTTTGATGCATATGGTCATTGTCCAGGAACTAGACGTGAGATTGTGAAGGGCTAAAAATAACGTTAAAAGTCTGACGGTTGGACGGGTGGTTTGGGCAAAAACTCACGTAACTCACACGCCCTGAGGGGATTTGAACTCTCGACCCTGCGGTCGCAAGGCTGCAGCTCTGACCACTAAGCCATGGAACCGCCGCACTTGTATCCTCAACCAATCTGCTGACCTAATGATGCACTCTTCAATGAGCTGTATAGCGCTGATAGATTATTGCTTGTCTAGGATTTGTTTGGAATGTATATGGTCTTGTCCATGAGATTAGTCAGGAAGTGCGGTGGCTCAGTGGTTAGCAGTTCGCTGTGAAACGCTGAGGTCCTGAGTTCAAATCCCGTCAAGGGCCATGGGGAGCGTAGTTACTAAATGAATAACCCATTGGGTGGAGGCCAATGGAACGCTGGGACATCCTCACAGGACTAGATGACATCGCAATGGAACGCCATGTCATCATCACAGAACCCGATGAAATCGCAATGGAACTTCTGGGACGTCAACACAGAACTCAATGACATCGCAATGGAATGTCTGGGATGTCAACACGGAACTCGATGACATCACGGTGGAACTTCAAGGACGGCATCACGGAACTCGATGACATCGTGGTGGAACTGCCAAGCCGTCACGGAACTCGATGACATTGTGGTGGAACTTCAAGGACGGCATCACGGAACTCGATGACATCGTGGTGGAACTTCCAGGACGGCATCACGGAGCTCGATGAACTTCCAGGACGTCAACACGGAACTCGATGACAGCGCCGTGGAACTTCAAGGTCGGCATCGTGGAACTCGATGACATCACGGTGGAACTTCAAGGACAGCATCACAGAACTCGATGACATGGAACGCTGGGACATCCTCACAGGACTAGATGACATCGCAATGGAACTTCCAGGACGGCATCACGGAGCTCGATGAACTTCCAGGACGTCAACACGGAACTCGATGACAGCGCTGTGGAACTTCAAGGACGGCATCATGGAACTCGATGACATTGCGGTGAATCTTCTGGGACGGCATCACGGAACTCGATGATATTGTCACTTTTTGGCATCGCAATGGCACTTCTTATCTCCCAACTCCCTCCCTAGTCTACCTTTACACCCCCTAGTTTGCCCACATGTCCACTCGCAGGCTACACACCCCTACCTTACACACTTCCCCAAACCCCCTTCTCTGAGGCCCATGGTATACCCCTATCTGATACACCTTTTCTCTTCTCTGTTCCCTCCATCCTGCCCCCTACCCTTCTGCACCCACTTTGGATCACTCTATCATACAGGATGACGCTCCCAATCGGTCCCTCGGAGAGGACTACAACACTGCAGACACTTCCCACACTTTCTGGCACCAACTAGCAGGACCGTTCCCTAAGGCTCATGGCGGGATTCGAACCTAGGACACCAGCGTTGTAAGGTGCTTTAAGACCACGCTGCTAACCGCTGAGCCACCGTGCTACCCGTGCTAAGCCTCTGTGCTGCCCTGCCCTGTATAGTTAGGAGAAATGTTTGTCATGGGTTTAAGATGTTCTTTTTGATGCATATGGTCATTGTCCAGGAACTAGACGTGAGATTGTGAAGGGCTAAAAATAACGTTAAAAGTCTGACGGTTGGACGGGTGGTTTGGGCAAAAACTCACGTAACTCACACGCCCTGAGGGGATTTGAACTCTCGACCCTGCGGTCGCAAGGCTGCAGCTCTGACCACTAAGCCATGGAACCGCCGCACTTGTATCCTCAACCAATCTGCTGACCTAATGATGCACTCTTCAATGAGCTGTATAGCGCTGATAGATTATTGCTTGTCTAGGATTTGTTTGGAATGTATATGGTCTTGTCCATGAGATTAGTCAGGAAGTGCGGTGGCTCAGTGGTTAGCAGTTCGCTGTGAAACGCTGAGGTCCTGAGTTCAAATCCCGTCAAGGGCCATGGGGAGCGTAGTCACTAAATGAATAACCCATTGGGTGGAGGCCAATGGAACTCTGGGACATCCTCACAGGACTAGATGACATCGCAATGGAACGCCATGTCATCATCACAGAACCCGATGAAATCGCAATGGAACTTCTGGGACGTCAACACAGAACTCAATGACATCGCAATGGAATGTCTGGGATGTCAACACGGAACTCGATGACATCACGGTGGAACTTCAAGGACGGCATCACGGAGCTCGATGAACTTCCAGGACGTCAACACGGAACTCGATGACAGCGCCGTGGAACTTCAAGGTCGGCATCGTGGAAGTCGATGACATCACGGTGGAACTTCAAGGACGGCATCACGGAACTCGATGACATCGTGGTGGAACTTCCAGGACGGCATCACGGAGCTCGATGAACTTCCAGGACGTCAACACGGAACTCGATGACAGCGCCGTGGAACTTCAAGGACGGCATCACGGAACTCGATGATATTGTCACTTTTTGGCATCGCAATGGCACTTCTTATCTCCCAACTCCCTCCCTAGTCTACCTTTACACCCCCTAGTTTGCCCACATGTCCACTCGCAGGCTACACACCCCTACCTTACACACTTCCCCAAACCCCCTTCTCTGAGGCCCATGGTATACCCCTATCTGATACACCTTTTCTCTTCTCTGTTCCCTCCATCCTGCCCCCTACCCATCTGCACCCACTTTGGATCACTCTATCATACAGGATGACGCTCCCAATCGGTCCCTCGGAGAGGACTACAACACTGCAGACACTTCCCACACTTTCTGGCACCAACTAGCAGGACCGTTCCCTAAGGCTCATGGCGGGATTCCCTAAGGCTCATGGCGGGATTCGAACCAGCGTTGTAAGTGCTTTAAGACCACGCTGCTAACCGCTGAGCCACCGTGCTACCCGTGCTAAGCCTCTGTGCTGCCCTGCCCTGTATAGTTAGGAGAAATGTTTGTCATGGGTTTAAGATGTTCTTTTTGATGCATATGGTCATTGTCCAGGAACTAGACGTGAGATTGTGAAGGGCTAAAAATAACGTTAAAAGTCTGACGGTTGGACGGGAGGTTTGGGCAAAAACTCGCATAAATCACACTCCCTGAGGGGATTTGAACTCTCGACCCTGTGGTCGCAAGTCTGCAGCTCTGACCACTAAGCCATGGAACCGCCGCACTTGTAGCCTCAACCAATCTGCTGACCTAATGATGCACTCTTCAATGACGTTGGACGGGTGGTTTGGGCAAAAACTCGCATAAGACACACGACCTGAGGGGATTTGAACTCTCGACCCCATGGTCGCAAGGGCGTAGCTCTAACCACTGAGCCACGGAACCGCCGCACTTGCAGCTTTAACCAATCTGCTGACCTAATGAGGCACTCTTCAATGAGCTGGATAGCTCTGATAGATTATTGCTCGGATAAGATGTTCTTTTTGATGCATATGGTCATTGTCCAGGAACTAGACGTGAGATTGTGAAGGGCTAAAAATAACGTTAAAAGTCTGACGGTTGGACGGGTGGTTTGGGCAAAAACTCACGTAACTCACACGCCCTGAGGGGATTTGAACTCTCGACCCTGCGGTCGCAAGGCTGCAGCTCTGTCCACTAAGCCATGGAACCGCTGCCCTTGTATCCTCAACCAATCTGCTGACCTAATGATGCACTCTTCAATGAGCTGTATAGCGCTGATAGATTATTGCTTGTCTAGGATTTGTTTGGAATGTATATGGTCTTGTCCATGAGATTAGTCAGGAAGTGCGGTGGCTCAGTGGTTAGCAGTTCGCTGTGAAACGCTGAGGTCCTGAGTTCAAATCCTGTCAAGGGCCATGGGGAGCGTAGTCACTAAATGAATAACCCATTGGGTGGAGGCCAATGGAACTCTGGGACATCCTCACAGGACTAGATGACATCGCAATGGAACGCCATGTCATCATCACAGAACCCGATGAAATCGCAATGGAACTTCTGGGACGTCAACACAGAACTCAATGACATCGCAATGGAATGTCTGGGATGTCAACACGGAACTCGATGACATCACGGTGGAACTTCAAGGACGGCATCACGGAACTCGATGACATCGTGGTGGAACTGCCAAGCCGTCACGGAACTCGATGACATTGCGGTGGAACTTCAAGGACGGCATCACGGAACTCGATGACATCGTGGTGGAACTTCCAGGACGGCATCACGGAGCTCGATGAACTTCCAGGACGTCAACACGGAACTCGATGATATTGTCACTTTTTGGCATCGCAATGGCACTTCTTATCTCCCAACTCCCTCCCTAGTCTACCTTTACACCCCCTAGTTTGCCCACATGTCCACTCGCAGGCTACACACCCCTACCTTACACACTTCCCCAAACCCCCTTCTCTGAGGCCCATGGTATACCCCTATCTGATACACCTTTTCTCTTCTCTGTTCCCTCCATCCTGCCCCCTACCCTTCTGCACCCACTTTGGATCACTCTATCATACAGGATGACGCTCCCAATCGGTCCCTCGGAGAGGACTACAACACTGCAGACACTTCCCACACTTTCTGGCACCAACTAGCAGGACCGTTCCCTAAGGCTCATGGCGGGATTCGAACCTAGGACACCAGCGTTGTAAGGTGCTTTAAGACCACGCTGCTAACCGCTGAGCCACCGTGCTACCCGTGCTAAGCCTCTGTGCTGCCCTGCCCTGTATAGTTAGGAGAAATGTTTGTCATGGGTTTAAGATGTTCTTTTTGATGCATATGGTCATTGTCCAGGAACTAGACGTGAGATTGTGAAGGGCTAAAAATAACGTTAAAAGTCTGACGGTTGGACGGGAGGTTTGGGCAAAAACTCGCATAAATCACACTCCCTGAGGGGATTCGAACTCTCGACCCTGTGGTCGCAAGTCTGCAGCTCTGACCACTAAGCCATGGAACCGCCGCACTTGTAGCCTCAACCAATCTGCTGACCTAATGATGCACTCTTCAATGAGCTGTATAGCGCTGATAGATTATTGCTTGTCTAGGATTTGTTTGGAATGTATATGGTCTTGTCCATGAGATTAGTCAGGAAGTGCGGTGGCTCAGTGGTTAGCAGTTCGCTGTGAAACGCTGAGGTCCTGAGTTCAAATCCCGTCAAGGGCCATGGGGAGCGTAGTCACTAAATGAATAACCCATTGGGTGGAGGCCAATGGAACTCTGGGACATCCTCACAGGACTAGATGACATCGCAATGGAACGCCATGTCATCATCACAGAACCCGATGAAATCGCAATGGAACTTCTGGGACATCAACACAGAACTCAATGACATCGCAATGGAATGTCTGGGATGTCAACACGGAACTCGATGACATCACGGTGGAACTTCAAGGACGGCATCACGGAACTCGATGACATCGTGGTGGAACTGCCAAGCCGTCACGGAACTCGATGACATTGCGGTGGAACTTCAAGGACGGCATCACGGAACTCGATGACATCGTGGTGGAACTTCCAGGACGGCATCACGGAGCTCGATGAACTTCCAGGACGTCAACACGGAACTCGATGATATTGTCACTTTTTGGCATCGCAATGGCACTTCTTATCTCCCAACTCCCTCGTCTACCTTTACACCCCCTAGTTTGCCCACATGTCCACTCGCAGGCTACACACCCCTACCTTACACACTTCCCCAAACCCCCTTCTCTGTGGCCCATGGTATACCCCTATCTGATACACCTTTTCTCTTCTCTGTTCCCTCCATCCTGCCCCCTACCCATCTGCACCCACTTTGGATCACTCTATCATACAGGATGACGCTCCCAATCGGTCCCTCGGAGAGGACTACAACACTGCAGACACTTCCCACACTTTCTGGCACCAACTAGCAGGACCGTTCCCTAAGGCTCATGGCGGGATTCGAACCTAGGACACCAGCGTTGTAAGGTGCTTTAAGACCACGCTGCTAACCGCTGAGCCACCGTGCTACCCGTGCTAAGCCTCTGTGCTGCCCTGCCCTGTATAGTTAGGAGAAATGTTTGTCATGGGTTTAAGATGTTCTTTTTGATGCATATGGTCATTGTCCAGGAACTAGACGTGAGATTGTGAAGGGCTAAAAATAACGTTAAAAGTCTGACGGTTGGACGGGAGGTTTGGGCAAAAACTCGCATAAATCACACTCCCTGAGGGGATTTGAACTCTCGACCCTGTGGTCGCAAGTCTGCAGCTCTGACCACTAAGCCATGGAACCGCCGCACTTGTAGCCTCAACCAATCTGCTGACCTAATGATGCACTCTTCAATGACGTTGGACGGGTGGTTTGGGCAAAAACTCGCATAAGACACACGACCTGAGGGGATTTGAACTCTCGACCCCATGGTCGCAAGGGCGTAGCTCTAACCACTGAGCCACGGAACCGCCGCACTTGCAGCTTTAACCAATCTGCTGACCTAATGAGGCACTCTTCAATGAGCTGGATAGCTCTGATAGATTATTGCTCGGATAAGATGTTCTTTTTGATGCATATGGTCATTGTCCAGGAACTAGACGTGAGATTGTGAAGGGCTAAAAATAACGTTAAAAGTCTGACGGTTGGACGGGTGGTTTGGGCAAAAACTCACGTAACTCACACGCCCTGAGGGGATTTGAACTCTCGACCCTGCGGTCGCAAGGCTGCAGCTCTGACCACTAAGCCATGGAACCGCCGCACTTGTATCCTCAACCAATCTGCTGACCTAATGATGCACTCTTCAATGAGCTGTATAGCGCTGATAGATTATTGCTTGTCTAGGATTTGTTTGGAATGTATATGGTCTTGTCCATGAGATTAGTCAGGAAGTGCGGTGGCTCAGTGGTTAGCAGTTCGCTGTGAAACGCTGAGGTCCTGAGTTCAAATCCCGTCAAGGGCCATGGGGAGCGTAGTTACTAAATGAATAACCCATTGGGTGGAGGCCAATGGAACGCTGGGACATCCTCACAGGACTAGATGACATCGCAATGGAACGCCATGTCATCATCACAGAACCCGATGAAATCGCAATGGAACTTCTGGGACGTCAACACAGAACTCAATGACATCGCAATGGAATGTCTGGGATGTCAACACGGAACTCGATGACATCACGGTGGAACTTCAAGGACGGCATCACGGAACTCGATGACATCGTGGTGGAACTGCCAAGCCGTCACGGAACTCGATGACATTGCGGTGGAACTTCAAGGACGGCATCACGGAGCTCGATGAACTTCCAGGACGTCAACACAGAACTCGATGACAGCGCCGTGGAACTTCAAGGTCGGCATCGTGGAACTCGATGACATCACGGTGGAACTTCAAGGACAGCATCACAGAACTCGATGACATGGAACGCTGGGACATCCTCACAGGACTAGATGACATCGCAATGGAACTTCCAGGACGGCATCACAGAGCTCGATGAACTTCCAGGACGTCAACACGGAACTCGATGACAGCGCTGTGGAACTTCAAGGACGGCATCATGGAACTCGATGACATTGCGGTGAATCTTCTGGGACGGCATCACGGAACTCGATGATATTGTCACTTTTTGGCATCGCAATGGCACTTCTTATCTCCCAACTCCCTCCCTAGTCTACCTTTACACCCCCTAGTTTGCCCACATGTCCACTCGCAGGCTACACACCCCTACCTTACACACTTCCCCAAACCCCCTTCTCTGAGGCCCATGGTATACCCCTATCTGATACACCTTTTCTCTTCTCTGTTCCCTCCATCCTGCCCCCTACCCTTCTGCACCCACTTTGGATCACTCTATCATACAGGATGACGCTCCCAATCGGTCCCTCGGAGAGGACTACAACACTGCAGACACTTCCCACACTTTCTGGCACCAACTAGCAGGACCGTTCCCTAAGGCTCATGGCGGGATTCGAACCTAGGACACCAGCGTTGTAAGGTGCTTTAAGACCACGCTGCTAACCGCTGAGCCACCGTGCTACCCGTGCTAAGCCTCTGTGCTGCCCTGCCCTGTATAGTTAGGAGAAATGTTTGTCATGGGTTTAAGATGTTCTTTTTGATGCATATGGTCATTGTCCAGGAACTAGACGTGAGATTGTGAAGGGCTAAAAATAACGTTAAAAGTCTGACGGTTGGACGGGTGGTTTGGGCAAAAACTCACGTAACTCACACGCCCTGAGGGGATTTGAACTCTCGACCCTGCGGTCGCAAGGCTGCAGCTCTGACCACTAAGCCATGGAACCGCCGCACTTGTATCCTCAACCAATCTGCTGACCTAATGATGCACTCTTCAATGAGCTGTATAGCGCTGATAGATTATTGCTTGTCTAGGATTTGTTTGGAATGTATATGGTCTTGTCCATGAGATTAGTCAGGAAGTGCGGTGGCTCAGTGGTTAGCAGTTCGCTGTGAAACGCTGAGGTCCTGAGTTCAAATCCCGTCAAGGGCCATGGGGAGCGTAGTCACTAAATGAATAACCCATTGGGTGGAGGCCAATGGAACTCTGGGACATCCTCACAGGACTAGATGACATCGCAATGGAACGCCATGTCATCATCACAGAACCCGATGAAATCGCAATGGAACTTCTGGGACGTCAACACAGAACTCAATGACATCGCAATGGAATGTCTGGGATGTCAACACGGAACTCGATGACATCACGGTGGAACTTCAAGGACGGCATCACGGAGCTCGATGAACTTCCAGGACGTCAACACGGAACTCGATGACAGCGCCGTGGAACTTCAAGGTCGGCATCGTGGAAGTCAATGACATCACGGTGGAACTTCAAGGACGGCATCACGGAACTCGATGACATCGTGGTGGAACTTCCAGGACGGCATCACGGAGCTCGATGAACTTCCAGGACGTCAACACGGAACTCGATGACAGCGCCGTGGAACTTCAAGGACGGCATCACGGAACTCGATGATATTGTCACTTTTTGGCATCGCAATGGCACTTCTTATCTCCCAACTCCCTCCCTAGTCTACCTTTACACCCCCTAGTTTGCCCACATGTCCACTCGCAGGCTACACACCCCTACCTTACACACTTCCCCAAACCCCCTTCTCTGAGGCCCATGGTATACCCCTATCTGATACACCTTTTCTCTTCTCTGTTCCCTCCATCCTGCCCCCTACCCATCTGCACCCACTTTGGATCACTCTATCGCTCCCAATCGGATCACTCTGACGCTCCCAATCGGTCCCTCGGAGAGGACTACAACACTGCAGACACTTCCCACACTTTCTGGCACCAACTAGCAGGACCGTTCCCTAAGGCTCATGGCGGGATTCGAACCTAGGACACCAGCGTTGTAAGGTGCTTTAAGACCACGCTGCTAACCGCTGAGCCACCGTGCTACCCGTGCTAAGCCTCTGTGCTGCCCTGCCCTGTATAGTTAGGAGAAATGTTTGTCATGGGTTTAAGATGTTCTTTTTGATGCATATGGTCATTGTCCAGGAACTAGACGTGAGATTGTGAAGGGCTAAAAATAACGTTAAAAGTCTGACGGTTGGACGGGAGGTTTGGGCAAAAACTCGCATAAATCACACTCCCTGAGGGGATTTGAACTCTCGACCCTGTGGTCGCAAGTCTGCAGCTCTGACCACTAAGCCATGGAACCGCCGCACTTGTAGCCTCAACCAATCTGCTGACCTAATGATGCACTCTTCAATGACGTTGGACGGGTGGTTTGGGCAAAAACTCGCATAAGACACACGACCTGAGGGGATTTGAACTCTCGACCCCATGGTCGCAAGGGCGTAGCTCTAACCACTGAGCCACGGAACCGCCGCACTTGCAGCTTTAACCAATCTGCTGACCTAATGAGGCACTCTTCAATGAGCTGGATAGCTCTGATAGATTATTGCTCGGATAAGATGTTCTTTTTGATGCATATGGTCATTGTCCAGGAACTAGACGTGAGATTGTGAAGGGCTAAAAATAACGTTAAAAGTCTGACGGTTGGACGGGAGGTTTGGGCAAAAACTCACGTAACTCACACGCCCTGAGGGGATTTGAACTCTCGACCCTGCGGTCGCAAGGCTGCAGCTCTGACCACTAAGCCATGGAACCGCCGCACTTGTATCCTCAACCAATCTGCTGACCTAATGATGCACTCTTCAATGAGCTGTATAGCGCTGATAGATTATTGCTTGTCTAGGATTTGTTTGGAATGTATATGGTCTTGTCCATGAGATTAGTCAGGAAGTGCGGTGGCTCAGTGGTTAGCAGTTCGCTGTGAAACGCTGAGGTCCTGAGTTCAAATCCCGTCAAGGGCCATGGGGAGCGTAGTTACTAAATGAATAACCCATTGGGTGGAGGCCAATGGAACGCTGGGACATCCTCACAGGACTAGATGACATCGCAATGGAACGCCATGTCATCATCACAGAACCCGATGAAATCGCAATGGAACTTCTGGGACGTCAACACAGAACTCAATGACATCGCAATGGAATGTCTGGGATGTCAACACGGAACTCGATGACATCACGGTGGAACTTCAAGGACGGCATCACGGAACTCGATGACATCGTGGTGGAACTGCCAAGCCGTCACGGAACTCGATGACATTGCGGTGGAACTTCAAGGACGGCATCACGGAACTCGATGACATCGTGGTGGAACTTCCAGGACGGCATCACGGAGCTCGATGAACTTCCAGGACGTCAACACGGAACTCGATGACAGCGCCGTGGAACTTCAAGGTCGGCATCGTGGAACTCGATGACATCACGGTGGAACTTCAAGGACAGCATCACAGAACTCGATGACATGGAACGCTGGGACATCCTCACAGGACTAGATGACATCGCAATGGAACTTCCAGGACGGCATCACGGAGCTCGATGAACTTCCAGGACGTCAACACGGAACTCGATGACAGCGCTGTGGAACTTCAAGGACGGCATCATGGAACTCGATGACATTGCGGTGAATCTTCTGGGACGGCATCACGGAACTCGATGATATTGTCACTTTTTGGCATCGCAATGGCACTTCTTATCTCCCAACTCCCTCCCTAGTCTACCTTTACACCCCCTAGTTTGCCCACATGTCCACTCGCAGGCTACACACCCCTACCTTACACACTTCCCCAAACCCCCTTCTCTGAGGCCCATGGTATACCCCTATCTGATACACCTTTTCTCTTCTCTGTTCCCTCCATCCTGCCCCCTACCCTTCTGCACCCACTTTGGATCACTCTATCATACAGGATGACGCTCCCAATCGGTCCCTCGGAGAGGACTACAACACTGCAGACACTTCCCACACTTTCTGGCACCAACTAGCAGGACCGTTCCCTAAGGCTCATGGCGGGATTCGAACCTAGGACACCAGCGTTGTAAGGTGCTTTAAGACCACGCTGCTAACCGCTGAGCCACCGTGCTACCCGTGCTAAGCCTCTGTGCTGCCCTGCCCTGTATAGTTAGGAGAAATGTTTGTCATGGGTTTAAGATGTTCTTTTTGATGCATATGGTCATTGTCCAGGAACTAGACGTGAGATTGTGAAGGGCTAAAAATAACGTTAAAAGTCTGACGGTTGGACGGGTGGTTTGGGCAAAAACTCACGTAACTCACACGCCCTGAGGGGATTTGAACTCTCGACCCTGCGGTCGCAAGGCTGCAGCTCTGACCACTAAGCCATGGAACCGCCGCACTTGTATCCTCAACCAATCTGCTGACCTAATGATGCACTCTTCAATGAGCTGTATAGCGCTGATAGATTATTGCTTGTCTAGGATTTGTTTGGAATGTATATGGTCTTGTCCATGAGATTAGTCAGGAAGTGCGGTGGCTCAGTGGTTAGCAGTTCGCTGTGAAACGCTGAGGTCCTGAGTTCAAATCCCGTCAAGGGCCATGGGGAGCGTAGTCACTAAATGAATAACCCATTGGGTGGAGGCCAATGGAACTCTGGGACATCCTCACAGGACTAGATGACATCGCAATGGAACGCCATGTCATCATCACAGAACCCGATGAAATCGCAATGGAACTTCTGGGACGTCAACACAGAACTCAATGACATCGCAATGGAATGTCTGGGATGTCAACACGGAACTCGATGACATCACGGTGGAACTTCAAGGACGGCATCACGGAGCTCGATGAACTTCCAGGACGTCAACACGGAACTCGATGACAGCGCCGTGGAACTTCAAGGTCGGCATCGTGGAAGTCGATGACATCACGGTGGAACTTCAAGGACGGCATCACGGAACTCGATGACATCGTGGTGGAACTTCCAGGACGGCATCACGGAGCTCGATGAACTTCCAGGACGTCAACACGGAACTCGATGACAGCGCCGTGGAACTTCAAGGACGGCATCACGGAACTCGATGATATTGTCACTTTTTGGCATCGCAATGGCACTTCTTATCTCCCAACTCCCTCCCTAGTCTACCTTTACACCCCCTAGTTTGCCCACATGTCCACTCGCAGGCTACACACCCCTACCTTACACACTTCCCCAAACCCCCTTCTCTGAGGCCCATGGTATACCCCTATCTGATACACCTTTTCTCTTCTCTGTTCCCTCCATCCTGCCCCCTACCCATCTGCACCCACTTTGGATCACTCTATCATACAGGATGACGCTCCCAATCGGTCCCTCGGAGAGGACTACAACACTGCAGACACTTCCCACACTTTCTGGCACCAACTAGCAGGACCGTTCCCTAAGGCTCATGGCGGGATTCGAACCTAGGACACCAGCGTTGTAAGGTGCTTTAAGACCACGCTGCTAACCGCTGAGCCACCGTGCTACCCGTGCTAAGCCTCTGTGCTGCCCTGCCCTGTATAGTTAGGAGAAATGTTTGTCATGGGTTTAAGATGTTCTTTTTGATGCATATGGTCATTGTCCAGGAACTAGACGTGAGATTGTGAAGGGCTAAAAATAACGTTAAAAGTCTGACGGTTGGACGGGAGGTTTGGGCAAAAACTCGCATAAATCACACTCCCTGAGGGGATTTGAACTCTCGACCCTGTGGTCGCAAGTCTGCAGCTCTGACCACTAAGCCATGGAACCGCCGCACTTGTAGCCTCAACCAATCTGCTGACCTAATGATGCACTCTTCAATGACGTTGGACGGGTGGTTTGGGCAAAAACTCGCATAAGACACACGACCTGAGGGGATTTGAACTCTCGACCCCATGGTCGCAAGGGCGTAGCTCTAACCACTGAGCCACGGAACCGCCGCACTTGCAGCTTTAACCAATCTGCTGACCTAATGAGGCACTCTTCAATGAGCTGGATAGCTCTGATAGATTATTGCTCGGATAAGATGTTCTTTTTGATGCATATGGTCATTGTCCAGGAACTAGACGTGAGATTGTGAAGGGCTAAAAATAACGTTAAAAGTCTGACGGTTGGACGGGTGGTTTGGGCAAAAACTCACGTAACTCACACGCCCTGAGGGGATTTGAACTCTCGACCCTGCGGTCGCAAGGCTGCAGCTCTGTCCACTAAGCCATGGAACCGCTGCCCTTGTATCCTCAACCAATCTGCTGACCTAATGATGCACTCTTCAATGAGCTGTATAGCGCTGATAGATTATTGCTTGTCTAGGATTTGTTTGGAATGTATATGGTCTTGTCCATGAGATTAGTCAGGAAGTGCGGTGGCTCAGTGGTTAGCAGTTCGCTGTGAAACGCTGAGGTCCTGAGTTCAAATCCCGTCAAGGGCCATGGGGAGCGTAGTCACTAAATGAATAACCCATTGGGTGGAGGCCAATGGAACTCTGGGACATCCTCACAGGACTAGATGACATCGCAATGGAACGCCATGTCATCATCACAGAACCCGATGAAATCGCAATGGAACTTCTGGGACGTCAACACAGAACTCAATGACATCGCAATGGAATGTCTGGGATGTCAACACGGAACTCGATGACATCACGGTGGAACTTCAAGGACGGCATCACGGAACTCGATGACATCGTGGTGGAACTGCCAAGCCGTCACGGAACTCGATGACATTGCGGTGGAACTTCAAGGACGGCATCACGGAACTCGATGACATCGTGGTGGAACTTCCAGGACGGCATCACGGAGCTCGATGAACTTCCAGGACGTCAACACGGAACTCGATGATATTGTCACTTTTTGGCATCGCAATGGCACTTCTTATCTCCCAACTCCCTCGTCTACCTTTACACCCCCTAGTTTGCCCACATGTCCACTCGCAGGCTACACACCCCTACCTTACACACTTCCCCAAACCCCCTTCTCTGTGGCCCATGGTATACCCCTATCTGATACACCTTTTCTCTTCTCTGTTCCCTCCATCCTGCCCCCTACCCATCTGCACCCACTTTGGATCACTCTATCATACAGGATGACGCTCCCAATCGGTCCCTCGGAGAGGACTACAACACTGCAGACACTTCCCACACTTTCTGGCACCAACTAGCAGGACCGTTCCCTAAGGCTCATGGCGGGATTCGAACCTAGGACACCAGCGTTGTAAGGTGCTTTAAGACCACGCTGCTAACCGCTGAGCCACCGTGCTACCCGTGCTAAGCCTCTGTGCTGCCCTGCCCTGTATAGTTAGGAGAAATGTTTGTCATGGGTTTAAGATGTTCTTTTTGATGCATATGGTCATTGTCCAGGAACTAGACGTGAGATTGTGAAGGGCTAAAAATAACGTTAAAAGTCTGACGGTTGGACGGGAGGTTTGGGCAAAAACTCGCATAAATCACACTCCCTGAGGGGATTTGAACTCTCGACCCTGTGGTCGCAAGTCTGCAGCTCTGACCACTAAGCCATGGAACCGCCGCACTTGTAGCCTCAACCAATCTGCTGACCTAATGATGCACTCTTCAATGACGTTGGACGGGTGGTTTGGGCAAAAACTCGCATAAGACACACAACCTGAGGGGATTTGAACTCTCGACCCCATGGTCGCAAGGGCGTAGCTCTAACCACTGAGCCACGGAACCGCCGCACTTGCAGCTTTAACCAATCTGCTGACCTAATGAGGCACTCTTCAATGAGCTGGATAGCTCTGATAGATTATTGCTCGGATAAGATGTTCTTTTTGATGCATATGGTCATTGTCCAGGAACTAGACGTGAGATTGTGAAGGGCTAAAAATAACGTTAAAAGTCTGACGGTTGGACGGGTGGTTTGGGCAAAAACTCACGTAACTCACACGCCCTGAGGGGATTTGAACTCTCGACCCTGCGGTCGCAAGGCTGCAGCTCTGACCACTAAGCCATGGAACCGCCGCACTTGTATCCTCAACCAATCTGCTGACCTAATGATGCACTCTTCAATGAGCTGTATAGCGCTGATAGATTATTGCTTGTCTAGGATTTGTTTGGAATGTATATGGTCTTGTCCATGAGATTAGTCAGGAAGTGCGGTGGCTCAGTGGTTAGCAGTTCGCTGTGAAACGCTGAGGTCCTGAGTTCAAATCCCGTCAAGGGCCATGGGGAGCGTAGTTACTAAATGAATAACCCATTGGGTGGAGGCCAATGGAACGCTGGGACATCCTCACAGGACTAGATGACATCGCAATGGAACGCCATGTCATCATCACAGAACCCGATGAAATCGCAATGGAACTTCTGGGACGTCAACACAGAACTCAATGACATCGCAATGGAATGTCTGGGATGTCAACACGGAACTCGATGACATCACGGTGGAACTTCAAGGACGGCATCACGGAACTCGATGACATCGTGGTGGAACTGCCAAGCCATCACGGAACTCGATGACATTGCGGTGGAACTTCAAGGACGGCATCACGGAACTCGATGACATCGTGGTGGAACTTCCAGGACGGCATCACGGAGCTCGATGAACTTCCAGGACGTCAACACGGAACTCGATGACAGCGCCGTGGAACTTCAAGGTCGGCATCGTGGAACTCGATGACATCACGGTGGAACTTCAAGGACAGCATCACAGAACTCGATGACATGGAACGCTGGGACATCCTCACAGGACTAGATGACATCGCAATGGAACTTCCAGGATGGCATCACGGAGCTCGATGAACTTCCAGGACGTCAACACGGAACTCGATGACAGCGCTGTGGAACTTCAAGGACGGCATCATGGAACTCGATGACATTGCGGTGAATCTTCTGGGACGGCATCACGGAACTCGATGATATTGTCACTTTTTGGCATCGCAATGGCACTTCTTATCTCCCAACTCCCTCCCTAGTCTACCTTTACACCCCCTAGTTTGCCCACATGTCCACTCGCAGGCTACACACCCCTACCTTACACACTTCCCCAAACCCCCTTCTCTGAGGCCCATGGTATACCCCTATCTGATACACCTTTTCTCTTCTCTGTTCCCTCCATCCTGCCCCCTACCCTTCTGCACCCACTTTGGATCACTCTATCATACAGGATGACGCTCCCAATCGGTCCCTCGGAGAGGACTACAACACTGCAGACACTTCCCACACTTTCTGGCACCAACTAGCAGGACCGTTCCCTAAGGCTCATGGCGGGATTCGAACCTAGGACACCAGCGTTGTAAGGTGCTTTAAGACCACGCTGCTAACCGCTGAGCCACCGTGCTACCCGTGCTAAGCCTCTGTGCTGCCCTGCCCTGTATAGTTAGGAGAAATGTTTGTCATGGGTTTAAGATGTTCTTTTTGATGCATATGGTCATTGTCCAGGAACTAGACGTGAGATTGTGAAGGGCTAAAAATAACGTTAAAAGTCTGACGGTTGGACGGGTGGTTTGGGCAAAAACTCACGTAACTCACACGCCCTGAGGGGATTTGAACTCTCGACCCTGCGGTCGCAAGGCTGCAGCTCTGACCACTAAGCCATGGAACCGCCGCACTTGTATCCTCAACCAATCTGCTGACCTAATGATGCACTCTTCAATGAGCTGTATAGCGCTGATAGATTATTGCTTGTCTAGGATTTGTTTGGAATGTATATGGTCTTGTCCATGAGATTAGTCAGGAAGTGCGGTGGCTCAGTGGTTAGCAGTTCGCTGTGAAACGCTGAGGTCCTGAGTTCAAATCCCGTCAAGGGCCATGGGGAGCGTAGTCACTAAATGAATAACCCATTGGGTGGAGGCCAATGGAACTCTGGGACATCCTCACAGGACTAGATGACATCGCAATGGAACGCCATGTCATCATCACAGAACCCGATGAAATCGCAATGGAACTTCTGGGACGTCAACACAGAACTCAATGACATCGCAATGGAATGTCTGGGATGTCAACACGGAACTCGATGACATCACGGTGGAACTTCAAGGACGGCATCACGGAACTCGATGACATCGTGGTGGAACTGCCAAGCCGTCACGGAACTCGATGACATTGCGGTGGAACTTCAAGGACGGCATCATGGAACTCGATGACATCGTGGTGGAACTTCCAGGACGGCATCACGGAGCTCGATGAACTTCCAGGACGTCAACACGGAACTCGATGATATTGTCACTTTTTGGCATCGCAATGGCACTTCTTATCTCCCAACTCCCTCCCTAGTCTACCTTTACACCCCCTAGTTTGCCCACATGTCCACTCGCAGGCTACACACCCCTACCTTACACACTTCCCCAAACCCCCTTCTCTGAGGCCCATGGTATACCCCTATCTGATACACCTTTTCTCTTCTCTGTTCCCTCCATCCTGCCCCCTACCCTTCTGCACCCACTTTGGATCACTCTATCATACAGGATGACGCTCCCAATCGGTCCCTCGGAGAGGACTACAACACTGCAGACACTTCCCACACTTTCTGGCACCAACTAGCAGGACCGTTCCCTAAGGCTCATGGCGGGATTCGAACCTAGGACACCAGCGTTGTAAGGTGCTTTAAGACCACGCTGCTAACCGCTGAGCCACCGTGCTACCCGTGCTAAGCCTCTGTGCTGCCCTGCCCTGTATAGTTAGGAGAAATGTTTGTCATGGGTTTAAGATGTTCTTTTTGATGCATATGGTCATTGTCCAGGAACTAGACGTGAGATTGTGAAGGGCTAAAAATAACGTTAAAAGTCTGACGGTTGGACGGGAGGTTTGGGCAAAAACTCGCATAAATCACACTCCCTGAGGGGATTCGAACTCTCGACCCTGTGGTCGCAAGTCTGCAGCTCTGACCACTAAGCCATGGAACCGCCGCACTTGTAGCCTCAACCAATCTGCTGACCTAATGATGCACTCTTCAATGAGCTGTATAGCGCTGATAGATTATTGCTTGTCTAGGATTTGTTTGGAATGTATATGGTCTTGTCCATGAGATTAGTCAGGAAGTGCGGTGGCTCAGTGGTTAGCAGTTCGCTGTGAAACGCTGAGGTCCTGAGTTCAAATCCCGTCAAGGGCCATGGGGAGCGTAGTCACTAAATGAATAACCCATTGGGTGGAGGTCAATGGAACTCTGGGACATCCTCACAGGACTAGATGACATCGCAATGGAACGCCATGTCATCATCACAGAACCCGATGAAATCGCAATGGAACTTCTGGGACGTCAACACAGAACTCAATGACATCGCAATGGAATGTCTGGGATGTCAACACGGAACTCGATGACATCACGGTGGAACTTCAAGGACGGCATCACGGAACTCGATGACATCGTGGTGGAACTGCCAAGCCGTCACGGAACTCGATGACATTGCGGTGGAACTTCAAGGACGGCATCACGGAACTCGATGACATCGTGGTGGAACTTCCAGGACGGCATCACGGAGCTCGATGAACTTCCAGGACGTCAACACGGAACTCGATGATATTGTCACTTTTTGGCATCGCAATGGCACTTCTTATCTCCCAACTCCCTCGTCTACCTTTACACCCCCTAGTTTGCCCACATGTCCACTCGCAGGCTACACACCCCTACCTTACACACTTCCCCAAACCCCCTTCTCTGTGGCCCATGGTATACCCCTATCTGATACACCTTTTCTCTTCTCTGTTCCCTCCATCCTGCCCCCTACCCATCTGCACCCACTTTGGATCACTCTATCATACAGGATGACGCTCCCAATCGGTCCCTCGGAGAGGACTACAACACTGCAGACACTTCCCACACTTTCTGGCACCAACTAGCAGGACCGTTCCCTAAGGCTCATGGCGGGATTCGAACCTAGGACACCAGCGTTGTAAGGTGCTTTAAGACCACGCTGCTAACCGCTGAGCCACCGTGCTACCCGTGCTAAGCCTCTGTGCTGCCCTGCCCTGTATAGTTAGGAGAAATGTTTGTCATGGGTTTAAGATGTTCTTTTTGATGCATATGGTCATTGTCCAGGAACTAGACGTGAGATTGTGAAGGGCTAAAAATAACGTTAAAAGTCTGACGGTTGGACGGGAGGTTTGGGCAAAAACTCGCATAAATCACACTCCCTGAGGGGATTTGAACTCTCGACCCTGTGGTCGCAAGTCTGCAGCTCTGACCACTAAGCCATGGAACCGCCGCACTTGTAGCCTCAACCAATCTGCTGACCTAATGATGCACTCTTCAATGACGTTGGACGGGTGGTTTGGGCAAAAACTCGCATAAGACACACGACCTGAGGGGATTTGAACTCTCGACCCCATGGTCGCAAGGGCGTAGCTCTAACCACTGAGCCACGGAACCGCCGCACTTGCAGCTTTAACCAATCTGCTGACCTAATGAGGCACTCTTCAATGAGCTGGATAGCTCTGATAGATTATTGCTCGGATAAGATGTTCTTTTTGATGCATATGGTCATTGTCCAGGAACTAGACGTGAGATTGTGAAGGGCTAAAAATAACGTTAAAAGTCTGACGGTTGGACGGGTGGTTTGGGCAAAAACTCACGTAACTCACACGCCCTGAGGG
This sequence comes from Leptodactylus fuscus, assembly GCF_031893055.1. Taxonomy (NCBI): domain Eukaryota; kingdom Metazoa; phylum Chordata; class Amphibia; order Anura; family Leptodactylidae; genus Leptodactylus; species Leptodactylus fuscus. The sequence continues at coordinate 68,076 of NW_027440177.1, read as the reverse complement.
GATTTGAACTCTCGACCCTGCGGTCGCAAGGCTGCAGCTCTGACCACTAAGCCATGGAACCGCCGCACTTGTATCCTCAACCAATCTGCTGACCTAATGATGCACTCTTCAATGAGCTGTATAGCGCTGATAGATTATTGCTTGTCTAGGATTTGTTTGGAATGTATATGGTCTTGTCCATGAGATTAGTCAGGAAGTGCGGTGGCTCAGTGGTTAGCAGTTCGCTGTGAAACGCTGAGGTCCTGAGTTCAAATCCCGTCAAGGGCCATGGGGAGCGTAGTTACTAAATGAATAACCCATTGGGTGGAGGCCAATGGAACGCTGGGACATCCTCACAGGACTAGATGACATCGCAATGGAACGCCATGTCATCATCACAGAACCCGATGAAATCGCAATGGAACTTCTGGGACGTCAACACAGAACTCAATGACATCGCAATGGAATGTCTGGGATGTCAACACGGAACTCGATGACATCACGGTGGAACTTCAAGGACGGCATCACGGAACTCGATGACATCGTGGTGGAACTGCCAAGCCGTCACGGAACTCGATGACATTGCGGTGGAACTTCAAGGACGGCATCACGGAACTCGATGACATCGTGGTGGAACTTCCAGGACGGCATCACGGAGCTCGATGAACTTCCAGGACGTCAACACGGAACTCGATGACAGCGCCGTGGAACTTCAAGGTCGGCATCGTGGAACTCGATGACAGCGCCGTGGAACTTCAAGGTCGGCATCGTGGAACTCGATGACATCACGGTGGAACTTCAAGGACAGCATCACAGAACTCGATGACATGGAACGCTGGGACATCCTCACAGGACTAGATGACATCGCAATGGAACTTCCAGGACGGCATCACAGAGCTCGATGAACTTCCAGGACGTCAACACGGAACTCGATGACAGCGCTGTGGAACTTCAAGGACGGCATCATGGAACTCGATGACATTGCGGTGAATCTTCTGGGACGGCATCACGGAACTCGATGATATTGTCACTTTTTGGCATCGCAATGGCACTTCTTATCTCCCAACTCCCTCCCTAGTCTACCTTTACACCCCCTAGTTTGCCCACATGTCCACTCGCAGGCTACACACCCCTACCTTACACACTTCCCCAAACCCCCTTCTCTGAGGCCCATGGTATACCCCTATCTGATACACCTTTTCTCTTCTCTGTTCCCTCCATCCTGCCCCCTACCCTTCTGCACCCACTTTGGATCACTCTATCATACAGGATGACGCTCCCAATCGGTCCCTCGGAGAGGACTACAACACTGCAGACACTTCCCACACTTTCTGGCACCAACTAGCAGGACCGTTCCCTAAGGCTCATGGCGGGATTCGAACCTAGGACACCAGCGTTGTAAGGTGCTTTAAGACCACGCTGCTAACCGCTGAGCCACCGTGCTACCCGTGCTAAGCCTCTGTGCTGCCCTGCCCTGTATAGTTAGGAGAAATGTTTGTCATGGGTTTAAGATGTTCTTTTTGATGCATATGGTCATTGTCCAGGAACTAGACGTGAGATTGTGAAGGGCTAAAAATAACGTTAAAAGTCTGACGGTTGGACGGGTGGTTTGGGCAAAAACTCACGTAACTCACACGCCCTGAGGGGATTTGAACTCTCGACCCTGCGGTCGCAAGGCTGCAGCTCTGACCACTAAGCCATGGAACCGCCGCACTTGTATCCTCAACCAATCTGCTGACCTAATGATGCACTCTTCAATGAGCTGTATAGCGCTGATAGATTATTGCTTGTCTAGGATTTGTTTGGAATGTATATGGTCTTGTCCATGAGATTAGTCAGGAAGTGCGGTGGCTCAGTGGTTAGCAGTTCGCTGTGAAACGCTGAGGTCCTGAGTTCAAATCCCGTCAAGGGCCATGGGGAGCGTAGTCACTAAATGAATAACCCATTGGGTGGAGGCCAATGGAACTCTGGGACATCCTCACAGGACTAGATGACATCGCAATGGAACGCCATGTCATCATCACAGAACCCGATGAAATCGCAATGGAACTTCTGGGACGTCAACACAGAACTCAATGACATCGCAATGGAATGTCTGGGATGTCAACACGGAACTCGATGACATCACGGTGGAACTTCAAGGACGGCATCACGGAGCTCGATGAACTTCCAGGACGTCAACACGGAACTCGATGACAGCGCCGTGGAACTTCAAGGTCGGCATCGTGGAAGTCGATGACATCACGGTGGAACTTCAAGGACGGCATCACGGAACTCGATGACATCGTGGTGGAACTTCCAGGACGGCATCACGGAGCTCGATGAACTTCCAGGACGTCAACACGGAACTCGATGACAGCGCCGTGGAACTTCAAGGACGGCATCACGGAACTCGATGATATTGTCACTTTTTGGCATCGCAATGGCACTTCTTATCTCCCAACTCCCTCCCTAGTCTACCTTTACACCCCCTAGTTTGCCCACATGTCCACTCGCAGGCTACACACCCCTACCTTACACACTTCCCCAAACCCCCTTCTCTGAGGCCCATGGTATACCCCTATCTGATACACCTTTTCTCTTCTCTGTTCCCTCCATCCTGCCCCCTACCCATCTGCACCCACTTTGGATCACTCTATCATACAGGATGACGCTCCCAATCGGTCCCTCGGAGAGGACTACAACACTGCAGACACTTCCCACACTTTCTGGCACCAACTAGCAGGACCGTTCCCTAAGGCTCATGGCGGGATTCGAACCTAGGACACCAGCGTTGTAAGGTGCTTTAAGACCACGCTGCTAACCGCTGAGCCACCGTGCTACCCGTGCTAAGCCTCTGTGCTGCCCTGCCCTGTATAGTTAGGAGAAATGTTTGTCATGGGTTTAAGATGTTCTTTTTGATGCATATGGTCATTGTCCAGGAACTAGACGTGAGATTGTGAAGGGCTAAAAATAACGTTAAAAGTCTGACGGTTGGACGGGAGGTTTGGGCAAAAACTCGCATAAATCACACTCCCTGAGGGGATTTGAACTCTCGACCCTGTGGTCGCAAGTCTGCAGCTCTGACCACTAAGCCATGGAACCGCCGCACTTGTAGCCTCAACCAATCTGCTGACCTAATGATGCACTCTTCAATGACGTTGGACGGGTGGTTTGGGCAAAAACTCGCATAAGACACACGACCTGAGGGGATTTGAACTCTCGACCCCATGGTCGCAAGGGCGTAGCTCTAACCACTGAGCCACGGAACCGCCGCACTTGCAGCTTTAACCAATCTGCTGACCTAATGAGGCACTCTTCAATGAGCTGGATAGCTCTGATAGATTATTGCTCGGATAAGATGTTCTTTTTGATGCATATGGTCATTGTCCAGGAACTAGACGTGAGATTGTGAAGGGCTAAAAATAACGTTAAAAGTCTGACGGTTGGACGGGTGGTTTGGGCAAAAACTCACGTAACTCACACGCCCTGAGGGGATTTGAACTCTCGACCCTGCGGTCGCAAGGCTGCAGCTCTGTCCACTAAGCCATGGAACCGCTGCCCTTGTATCCTCAACCAATCTGCTGACCTAATGATGCACTCTTCAATGAGCTGTATAGCGCTGATAGATTATTGCTTGTCTAGGATTTGTTTGGAATGTATATGGTCTTGTCCATGAGATTAGTCAGGAAGTGCGGTGGCTCAGTGGTTAGCAGTTCGCTGTGAAACGCTGAGGTCCTGAGTTCAAATCCTGTCAAGGGCCATGGGGAGCGTAGTCACTAAATGAATAACCCATTGGGTGGAGGCCAATGGAACTCTGGGACATCCTCACAGGACTAGATGACATCGCAATGGAACGCCATGTCATCATCACAGAACCCGATGAAATCGCAATGGAACTTCTGGGACGTCAACACAGAACTCAATGACATCGCAATGGAATGTCTGGGATGTCAACACGGAACTCGATGACATCACGGTGGAACTTCAAGGACGGCATCACGGAACTCGATGACATCGTGGTGGAACTGCCAAGCCGTCACGGAACTCGATGACATTGCGGTGGAACTTCAAGGACGGCATCACGGAACTCGATGACATCGTGGTGGAACTTCCAGGACGGCATCACGGAGCTCGATGAACTTCCAGGACGTCAACACGGAACTCGATGATATTGTCACTTTTTGGCATCGCAATGGCACTTCTTATCTCCCAACTCCCTCCCTAGTCTACCTTTACACCCCCTAGTTTGCCCACATGTCCACTCGCAGGCTACACACCCCTACCTTACACACTTCCCCAAACCCCCTTCTCTGAGGCCCATGGTATACCCCTATCTGATACACCTTTTCTCTTCTCTGTTCCCTCCATCCTGCCCCCTACCCTTCTGCACCCACTTTGGATCACTCTATCATACAGGATGACGCTCCCAATCGGTCCCTCGGAGAGGACTACAACACTGCAGACACTTCCCACACTTTCTGGCACCAACTAGCAGGACCGTTCCCTAAGGCTCATGGCGGGATTCGAACCTAGGACACCAGCGTTGTAAGGTGCTTTAAGACCACGCTGCTAACCGCTGAGCCACCGTGCTACCCGTGCTAAGCCTCTGTGCTGCCCTGCCCTGTATAGTTAGGAGAAATGTTTGTCATGGGTTTAAGATGTTCTTTTTGATGCATATGGTCATTGTCCAGGAACTAGACGTGAGATTGTGAAGGGCTAAAAATAACGTTAAAAGTCTGACGGTTGGACGGGAGGTTTGGGCAAAAACTCGCATAAATCACACTCCCTGAGGGGATTTGAACTCTCGACCCTGTGGTCGCAAGTCTGCAGCTCTGACCACTAAGCCATGGAACCGCCGCACTTGTAGCCTCAACCAATCTGCTGACCTAATGATGCACTCTTCAATGACGTTGGACGGGTGGTTTGGGCAAAAACTCGCATAAGACACACGACCTGAGGGGATTTGAACTCTCGACCCCATGGTCGCAAGGGCGTAGCTCTAACCACTGAGCCACGGAACCGCCGCACTTGCAGCTTTAACCAATCTGCTGACCTAATGAGGCACTCTTCAATGAGCTGGATAGCTCTGATAGATTATTGCTCGGATAAGATGTTCTTTTTGATGCATATGGTCATTGTCCAGGAACTAGACGTGAGATTGTGAAGGGCTAAAAATAACGTTAAAAGTCTGACGGTTGGACGGGTGGTTTGGGCAAAAACTCACGTAACTCACACGCCCTGAGGGGATTTGAACTCTCGACCCTGCGGTCGCAAGGCTGCAGCTCTGACCACTAAGCCATGGAACCGCCGCACTTGTATCCTCAACCAATCTGCTGACCTAATGATGCACTCTTCAATGAGCTGTATAGCGCTGATAGATTATTGCTTGTCTAGGATTTGTTTGGAATGTATATGGTCTTGTCCATGAGATTAGTCAGGAAGTGCGGTGGCTCAGTGGTTAGCAGTTCGCTGTGAAACGCTGAGGTCCTGAGTTCAAATCCCGTCAAGGGCCATGGGGAGCGTAGTTACTAAATGAATAACCCATTGGGTGGAGGCCAATGGAACTCTGGGACATCCTCACAGGACTAGATGACATCGCAATGGAACGCCATGTCATCATCACAGAACCCGATGAAATCGCAATGGAACTTCTGGGACGTCAACACAGAACTCAATGACATCGCAATGGAATGTCTGGGATGTCAACACGGAACTCGATGACATCACGGTGGAACTTCAAGGACGGCATCACGGAACTCGATGACATCGTGGTGGAACTGCCAAGCCGTCACGGAACTCGATGACATTGCGGTGGAACTTCAAGGACGGCATCACAGAACTCGATGACATCGTGGTGGAACTTCCAGGACGGCATCACGGAGCTCGATGAACTTCCAGGACGTCAACACGGAACTCGATGACAGTGCTGTGGAACTTCAAGGACGGCATCATGGAACTCGATGACATTGCGGTGAATCTTCTGGGACGGCATCACGGAACTCGATGATATTGTCACTTTTTGGCATCGCAATGGCACTTCTTATCTCCCAACTCCCTCCCTAGTCTACCTTTACACCCCCTAGTTTGCCCACATGTCCACTCGCAGGCTACACACCCCTACCTTACACACTTCCCCAAACCCCCTTCTCTGAGGCCCATGGTATACCCCTATCTGATACACCTTTTCTCTTCTCTGTTCCCTCCATCCTGCCCCCTACCCTTCTGCACCCACTTTGGATCACTCTATCATACAGGATGACGCTCCCAATCGGTCCCTCGGAGAGGACTACAACACTGCAGACACTTCCCACACTTTCTGGCACCAACTAGCAGGACCGTTCCCTAAGGCTCATGGCGGGATTCGAACCTAGGACACCAGCGTTGTAAGGTGCTTTAAGACCACGCTGCTAACCGCTGAGCCACCGTGCTACCCGTGCTAAGCCTCTGTGCTGCCCTGCCCTGTATAGTTAGGAGAAATGTTTGTCATGGGTTTAAGATGTTCTTTTTGATGCATATGGTCATTGTCCAGGAACTAGACGTGAGATTGTGAAGGGCTAAAAATAACGTTAAAAGTCTGACGGTTGGACGGGTGGTTTGGGCAAAAACTCACGTAACTCACACGCCCTGAGGGGATTTGAACTCTCGACCCTGCGGTCGCAAGGCTGCAGCTCTGACCACTAAGCCATGGAACCGCCGCACTTGTATCCTCAACCAATCTGCTGACCTAATGATGCACTCTTCAATGAGCTGTATAGCGCTGATAGATTATTGCTTGTCTAGGATTTGTTTGGAATGTATATGGTCTTGTCCATGAGATTAGTCAGGAAGTGCGGTGGCTCAGTGGTTAGCAGTTCGCTGTGAAACGCTGAGGTCCTGAGTTCAAATCCCGTCAAGGGCCATGGGGAGCGTAGTCACTAAATGAATAACCCATTGGGTGGAGGCCAATGGAACTCTGGGACATCCTCACAGGACTAGATGACATCGCAATGGAACGCCATGTCATCATCACAGAACCCGATGAAATCGCAATGGAACTTCTGGGACGTCAACACAGAACTCAATGACATCGCAATGGAATGTCTGGGATGTCAACACGGAACTCGATGACATCACGGTGGAACTTCAAGGACGGCATCACGGAACTCGATGACATCGTGGTGGAACTGCCAAGCCGTCACGGAACTCGATGACATTGCGGTGGAACTTCAAGGATGGCATCACGGAACTCGATGACATCGTGGTGGAACTTCCAGGACGGCATCACGGAGCTCGATGAACTTCCAGGACGTCAACACGGAACTCGATGATATTGTCACTTTTTGGCATCGCAATGGCACTTCTTATCTCCCAACTCCCTCCCTAGTCTACCTTTACACCCCCTAGTTTGCCCACATGTCCACTCGCAGGCTACACACCCCTACCTTACACACTTCCCCAAACCCCCTTCTCTGAGGCCCATGGTATACCCCTATCTGATACACCTTTTCTCTTCTCTGTTCCCTCCATCCTGCCCCCTACCCTTCTGCACCCACTTTGGATCACTCTATCATACAGGATGACGCTCCCAATCGGTCCCTCGGAGAGGACTACAACACTGCAGACACTTCCCACACTTTCTGGCACCAACTAGCAGGACCGTTCCCTAAGGCTCATGGCGGGATTCGAACCTAGGACACCAGCGTTGTAAGGTGCTTTAAGACCACGCTGCTAACCGCTGAGCCACCGTGCTACCCGTGCTAAGCCTCTGTGCTGCCCTGCCCTGTATAGTTAGGAGAAATGTTTGTCATGGGTTTAAGATGTTCTTTTTGATGCATATGGTCATTGTCCAGGAACTAGACGTGAGATTGTGAAGGGCTAAAAATAACGTTAAAAGTCTGACGGTTGGACGGGAGGTTTGGGCAAAAACTCGCATAAATCACACTCCCTGAGGGGATTCGAACTCTCGACCCTGTGGTCGCAAGTCTGCAGCTCTGACCACTAAGCCATGGAACCGCCGCACTTGTAGCCTCAACCAATCTGCTGACCTAATGATGCACTCTTCAATGAGCTGTATAGCGCTGATAGATTATTGCTTGTCTAGGATTTGTTTGGAATGTATATGGTCTTGTCCATGAGATTAGTCAGAAAGTGCGGTGGCTCAGTGGTTAGCAGTTCGCTGTGAAACGCTGAGGTCCTGAGTTCAAATCCCGTCAAGGGCCATGGGGAGCGTAGTCACTAAATGAATAACCCATTGGGTGGAGGCCAATGGAACTCTGGGACATCCTCACAGGACTAGATGACATCGCAATGGAACGCCATGTCATCATCACAGAACCCGATGAAATCGCAATGGAACTTCTGGGACGTCAACACAGAACTCAATGACATCGCAATGGAATGTCTGGGATGTCAACACGGAACTCGATGACATCACGGTGGAACTTCAAGGACGGCATCACGGAACTCGATGACATCGTGGTGGAACTGCCAAGCCGTCACGGAACTCGATGACATTGCGGTGGAACTTCAAGGACGGCATCACGGAACTCGATGACATCGTGGTGGAACTTCCAGGACGGCATCACGGAACTCGATGACATCGTGGTGGAACTTCCAGGACGTCAACACGGAACTCGATGATATTGTCACTTTTTGGCATCGCAATGGCACTTCTTATCTCCCAACTCCCTCCCTAGTCTACCTTTACACCCCCTAGTTTGCCCACATGTCCACTCGCAGGCTACACACCCCTACCTTACACACTTCCCCAAACCCCCTTCTCTGAGGCCCATGGTATACCCCTATCTGATACACCTTTTCTCTTCTCTGTTCCCTCCATCCTGCCCCCTACCCATCTGCACCCACTTTGGATCACTCTATCCAATCGGTCCCTCGGAGAGGACTACAACACTGCAGACACTTCCCACACTTTCTGGCACCAACTAGCAGGACCGTTCCCTAAGGCTCATGGCGGGATTCGAACCTAGGACACCAGCGTTGTAAGGTGCTTTAAGACCACGCTGCTAACCGCTGAGCCACCGTGCTACCCGTGCTAAGCCTCTGTGCTGCCCTGCCCTGTATAGTTAGGAGAAATGTTTGTCATGGGTTTAAGATGTTCTTTTTGATGCATATGGTCATTGTCCAGGAACTAGACGTGAGATTGTGAAGGGCTAAAAATAACGTTAAAAGTCTGACGGTTGGACGGGAGGTTTGGGCAAAAACTCGCATAAATCACACTCCCTGAGGGGATTTGAACTCTCGACCCTGTGGTCGCAAGTCTGCAGCTCTGACCACTAAGCCATGGAACCGCCGCACTTGTAGCCTCAACCAATCTGCTGACCTAATGATGCACTCTTCAATGACGTTGGACGGGTGGTTTGGGCAAAAACTCGCATAAGACACACGACCTGAGGGGATTTGAACTCTCGACCCCATGGTCGCAAGGGCGTAGCTCTAACCACTGAGCCACGGAACCGCCGCACTTGCAGCTTTAACCAATCTGCTGACCTAATGAGGCACTCTTCAATGAGCTGGATAGCTCTGATAGATTATTGCTCGGATAAGATGTTCTTTTTGAGGCATATGGTCATTGTCCAGGAACTAGACGTGAGATTGTGAAGGGCTAAAAATAACGTTAAAAGTCTGACGGTTGGACGGGTGGTTTGGGCAAAAACTCACGTAACTCACACGTCCTGAGGGGATTTGAACTCTCGACCCTGCGGTCGCAAGGCTGCAGCTCTGACCACTAAGCCATGGAACCGCCGCACTTGTATCCTCAACCAATCTGCTGACCTAATGATGCACTCTTCAATGAGCTGTATAGCGCTGATAGATTATTGCTTGTCTAGGATTTGTTTGGAATGTATATGGTCTTGTCCATGAGATTAGTCAGGAAGTGCGGTGGCTCAGTGGTTAGCAGTTCGCTGTGAAACGCTGAGGTCCTGAGTTCAAATCCCGTCAAGGGCCATGGGGAGCGTAGTTACTAAATGAATAACCCATTGGGTGGAGGCCAATGGAACTCTGGGACATCCTCACAGGACTAGATGACATCGCAATGGAACGCCATGTCATCATCACAGAACTCGATGAAATCGCAATGGAACTTCTGGGACGTCAACACAGAACTCAATGACATCGCAATGGAATGTCTGGGATGTCAACACGGAACTCGATGACATCACGGTGGAACTTCAAGGACGGCATCACGGAACTCGATGACATCGTGGTGGAACTGCCAAGCCGTCACGGAACTCGATGACATTGCGGTGGAACTTCAAGGACGGCATCACGGAACTCGATGACATCGTGGTGGAACTTCCAGGACGGCATCACGGAGCTCGATGAACTTCCAGGACGTCAACACGGAACTCGATGACAGCGCCGTGGAACTTCAAGGTCGGCATCGTGGAACTCGATGACATCACGGTGGAACTTCAAGGACAGCATCACAGAACTCGATGACATCGTGGTGGAACTTCCAGGACGGCATCACGGAGCTCGATGAACTTCCAGGACATCAACACGGAACTCGATGACAGCGCTGTGGAACTTCAAGGACGGCATCATGGAACTCGATGACATTGCGGTGAATCTTCTGGGACGGCATCACGGAACTCGATGATATTGTCACTTTTTGGCATCGCAATGGCACTTCTTATCTCCCAACTCCCTCCCTAGTCTACCTTTACACCCCCTAGTTTGCCCACATGTCCACTCGCAGGCTACACACCCCTACCTTACACACTTCCCCAAACCCCCTTCTCTGAGGCCCATGGTATACCCCTATCTGATACACCTTTTCTCTTCTCTGTTCCCTCCATCCTGCCCCCTACCCTTCTGCACCCACTTTGGATCACTCTATCATACAGGATGACGCTCCCAATCGGTCCCTCGGAGAGGACTACAACACTGCAGACACTTCCCACACTTTCTGGCACCAACTAGCAGGACCGTTCCCTAAGGCTCATGGCGGGATTCGAACCTAGGACACCAGCGTTGTAAGGTGCTTTAAGACCACGCTGCTAACCGCTGAGCCACCGTGCTACCCGTGCTAAGCCTCTGTGCTGCCCTGCCCTGTATAGTTAGGAGAAATGTTTGTCATGGGTTTAAGATGTTCTTTTTGATGCATATGGTCATTGTCCAGGAACTAGACGTGAGATTGTGAAGGGCTAAAAATAACGTTAAAAGTCTGACGGTTGGACGGGTGGTTTGGGCAAAAACTCACGTAACTCACACGCCCTGAGGGGATTTGAACTCTCGACCCTGCGGTCGCAAGGCTGCAGCTCTGACCACTAAGCCATGGAACCGCCGCACTTGTATCCTCAACCAATCTGCTGACCTAATGATGCACTCTTCAATGAGCTGTATAGCGCTGATAGATTATTGCTTGTCTAGGATTTGTTTGGAATGTATATGGTCTTGTCCATGAGATTAGTCAGGAAGTGCGGTGGCTCAGTGGTTAGCAGTTCGCTGTGAAACGCTGAGGTCCTGAGTTCAAATCCCGTCAAGGGCCATGGGGAGCGTAGTCACTAAATGAATAACCCATTGGGTGGAGGCCAATGGAACTCTGAGACATCCTCACAGGACTAGATGACATCGCAATGGAACGTCTGGGACGTCAACACAGAACTCAATGACATCGCAATGGAATGTCTGGGATGTCAACACGGAACTCGATGACATCACGGTGGAACTTCAAGGACGGCATCACGGAGCTCGATGAACTTCCAGGACGTCAACACGGAACTCGATGACAGCGCCGTGGAACTTCAAGGTCGGCATCGTGGAAGTCGATGACATCACGGTGGAACTTCAAGGACGGCATCACGGAACTCGATGACATCGTGGTGGAACTTCCAGGACGGCATCACGGAGCTCGATGAACTTCCAGGACGTCAACACGGAACTCGATGACAGCGCCGTGGAACTTCAAGGACGGCATCACGGAACTCGATGATATTGTCACTTTTTGGCATCGCAATGGCACTTCTTATCTCCCAACTCCCTCCCTAGTCTACCTTTACACCCCCTAGTTTGCCCACATGTCCACTCGCAGGCTACACACCCCTACCTTACACACTTCCCCAAACCCCCTTCTCTGAGGCCCATGGTATACCCCTATCTGATACACCTTTTCTCTTCTCTGTTCCCTCCATCCTGCCCCCTACCCATCTGCACCCACTTTGGATCACTCTATCATACAGGATGACGCTCCCAATCGGTCCCTCGGAGAGGACTACAACACTGCAGACACTTCCCACACTTTCTGGCACCAACTAGCAGGACCGTTCCCTAAGGCTCATGGCGGGATTCGAACCTAGGACACCAGCGTTGTAAGGTGCTTTAAGACCACGCTGCTAACCGCTGAGCCACCGTGCTACCCGTGCTAAGCCTCTGTGCTGCCCTGCCCTGTATAGTTAGGAGAAATGTTTGTCATGGGTTTAAGATGTTCTTTTTGATGCATATGGTCATTGTCCAGGAACTAGACGTGAGATTGTGAAGGGCTAAAAATAACGTTAAAAGTCTGACGGTTGGACGGGAGGTTTGGGCAAAAACTCGCATAAATCACACTCCCTGAGGGGATTTGAACTCTCGACCCTGTGGTCGCAAGTCTGCAGCTCTGACCACTAAGCCATGGAACCGCCGCACTTGTAGCCTCAACCAATCTGCTGACCTAATGATGCACTCTTCAATGACGTTGGACGGGTGGTTTGGGCAAAAACTCGCATAAGACACACGACCTGAGGGGATTTGAACTCTCGACCCCATGGTCGCAAGGGCGTAGCTCTAACCACTGAGCCACGGAACCGCCGCACTTGCAGCTTTAACCAATCTGCTGACCTAATGAGGCACTCTTCAATGAGCTGGATAGCTCTGATAGATTATTGCTCGGATAAGATGTTCTTTTTGATGCATATGGTCATTGTCCAGGAACTAGACGTGAGATTGTGAAGGGCTAAAAATAACGTTAAAAGTCTGACGGTTGGACGGGTGGTTTGGGCAAAAACTCACGTAACTCACACGCCCTGAGGGGATTTGAACTCTCGACCCTGCGGTCGCAAGGCTGCAGCTCTGTCCACTAAGCCATGGAACCGCTGCCCTTGTATCCTCAACCAATCTGCTGACCTAATGATGCACTCTTCAATGAGCTGTATAGCGCTGATAGATTATTGCTTGTCTAGGATTTGTTTGGAATGTATATGGTCTTGTCCATGAGATTAGTCAGGAAGTGCGGTGGCTCAGTGGTTAGCAGTTCGCTGTGAAACGCTGAGGTCCTGAGTTCAAATCCCGTCAAGGGCCATGGGGAGCGTAGTCACTAAATGAATAACCCATTGGGTGGAGGCCAATGGAACTCTGGGACATCCTCACAGGACTAGATGACATTGCAATGGAACGCCATGTCATCATCACAGAACCCGATGAAATCGCAATGGAACTTCTGGGACGTCAACACAGAACTCAATGACATCGCAATGGAATGTCTGGGATGTCAACACGGAACTCGATGACATCACGGTGGAACTTCAAGGACGGCATCACGGAACTCGATGACATCGTGGTGGAACTGCCAAGCCGTCACGGAACTCGATGACATTGCGGTGGAACTTCAAGGACGGCATCACGGAACTCGATGACATCGTGGTGGAACTTCCAGGACGGCATCACGGAGCTCGATGAACTTCCAGGACGTCAACACGGAACTCGATGATATTGTCACTTTTTGGCATCGCAATGGCACTTCTTATCTCCCAACTCCCTCCCTAGTCTACCTTTACACCCCCTAGTTTGCCCACATGTCCACTCGCAGGCTACACACCCCTACCTTACACACTTCCCCAAACCCCCTTCTCTGAGGCCCATGGTATACCCCTATCTGATACACCTTTTCTCTTCTCTGTTCCCTCCATCCTGCCCCCTACCCTTCTGCACCCACTTTGGATCACTCTATCATACAGGATGACGCTCCCAATCGGTCCCTCGGAGAGGACTACAACACTGCAGACACTTCCCACACTTTCTGGCACCAACTAGCAGGACCGTTCCCTAAGGCTCATGGCGGGATTCGAACCTAGGACACCAGCGTTGTAAGGTGCTTTAAGACCACGCTGCTAACCGCTGAGCCACCGTGCTACCCGTGCTAAGCCTCTGTGCTGCCCTGCCCTGTATAGTTAGGAGAAATGTTTGTCATGGGTTTAAGATGTTCTTTTTGATGCATATGGTCATTGTCCAGGAACTAGACGTGAGATTGTGAAGGGCTAAAAATAACGTTAAAAGTCTGACGGTTGGACGGGAGGTTTGGGCAAAAACTCGCATAAATCACACTCCCTGAGGGGATTCGAACTCTCGACCCTGTGGTCGCAAGTCTGCAGCTCTGACCACTAAGCCATGGAACCGCCGCACTTGTAGCCTCAACCAATCTGCTGACCTAATGATGCACTCTTCAATGACGTTGGACGGGTGGTTTGGGCAAAAACTCGCATAAGACACACGACCTGAGGGGATTTGAACTCTCGACCCCATGGTCGCAAGGGCGTAGCTCTAACCACTGAGCCACAGAACCGCCGCACTTGCAGCTTTAACCAATCTGCTGACCTAATGAGGCACTCTTCAATGAGCTGGATAGCTCTGATAGATTATTGCTCGGATAAGATGTTCTTTTTGATGCATATGGTCATTGTCCAGGAACTAGACGTGAGATTGTGAAGGGCTAAAAATAACGTTAAAAGTCTGACGGTTGGACGGGTGGTTTGGGCAAAAACTCACGTAACTCACACGCCCTGAGGGGATTTGAACTCTCGACCCTGCGGTCGCAAGGCTGCAGCTCTGACCACTAAGCCATGGAACCGCCGCACTTGTATCCTCAACCAATCTGCTGACCTAATGATGCACTCTTCAATGAGCTGTATAGCGCTGATAGATTATTGCTTGTCTAGGATTTGTTTGGAATGTATATGGTCTTGTCCATGAGATTAGTCAGGAAGTGCGGTGGCTCAGTGGTTAGCAGTTCGCTGTGAAACGCTGAGGTCCTGAGTTCAAATCCCGTCAAGGGCCATGGGGAGCGTAGTTACTAAATGAATAACCCATTGGGTGGAGGCCAATGGAACTCTGGGACATCCTCACAGGACTAGATGACATCGCAATGGAACGCCATGTCATCATCACAGAACCCGATGAAATCGCAATGGAACTTCTGGGACGTCAACACAGAACTCAATGACATCGCAATGGAATGTCTGGGATGTCAACACGGAACTCGATGACATCACGGTGGAACTTCAAGGACGGCATCACGGAACTCGATGACATCGTGGTGGAACTGCCAAGCCGTCACGGAACTCGATGACATTGCGGTGGAACTTCAAGGACGGCATCACGGAACTCGATGACATCGTGGTGGAACTTCCAGGACGGCATCACGGAGCTCGATGAACTTCCAGGACGTCAACACGGAACTCGATGACAGCGCCGTGGAACTTCAAGGTCGGCATCGTGGAACTCGATGACATCACGGTGGAACTTCAAGGACAGCATCACAGAACTCGATGACATCGTGGTGGAACTTCCAGGACGGCATCACGGAGCTCGATGAACTTCCAGGACGTCAACACGGAACTCGATGACAGCGCTGTGGAACTTCAAGGACGGCATCATGGAACTCGATGACATTGCGGTGAATCTTCTGGGACGGCATCATGGAACTCGATGATATTGTCACTTTTTGGCATCGCAATGGCACTTCTTATCTCCCAACTCCCTCCTAGTCTACCTTTACACCCCCTAGTTTGCCCACATGTCCACTCGCAGGCTACACACCCCTACCTTACACACTTCCCCAAACCCCCTTCTCTGAGGCCCATGGTATACCCCTATCTGATACACCTTTTCTCTTCTCTGTTCCCTCCATCCTGCCCCCTACCCTTCTGCACCCACTTTGGATCACTCTATCATACAGGATGACCAATCGGTCCCTCGGAGAGGACTACAACACTGCAGACACTTCCCACACTTTCTGGCACCAACTAGCAGGACCGTTCCCTAAGGCTCATGGCGGGATTCGAACCTAGGACACCAGCGTTGTAAGGTGCTTTAAGACCACGCTGCTAACCGCTGAGCCACCGTGCTACCCGTGCTAAGCCTCTGTGCTGCCCTGCCCTGTATAGTTAGGAGAAATGTTTGTCATGGGTTTAAGATGTTCTTTTTGATGCATATGGTCATTGTCCAGGAACTAGACGTGAGATTGTGAAGGGCTAAAAATAACGTTAAAAGTCTGACGGTTGGACGGGTGGTTTGGGCAAAAACTCACGTAACTCACACGCCCTGAGGGGATTTGAACTCTCGACCCTGCGGTCGCAAGGCTGCAGCTCTGACCACTAAGCCATGGAACCGCCGCACTTGTATCCTCAACCAATCTGCTGACCTAATGATGCACTCTTCAATGAGCTGTATAGCGCTGATAGATTATTGCTTGTCTAGGATTTGTTTGGAATGTATATGGTCTTGTCCATGAGATTAGTCAGGAAGTGCGGTGGCTCAGTGGTTAGCAGTTCGCTGTGAAACGCTGAGGTCCTGAGTTCAAATCCCGTCAAGGGCCATGGGGAGCGTAGTCACTAAATGAATAACCCATTGGGTGGAGGCCAATGGAACTCTGGGACATCCTCACAGGACTAGATGACATCGCAATGGAACGCCATGTCATCATCACAGAACCCGATGAAATCGCAATGGAACTTCTGGGACGTCAACACAGAACTCAATGACATCGCAATGGAATGTCTGGGATGTCAACACGGAACTCGATGACATCACGGTGGAACTTCAAGGACGGCATCACGGAGCTCGATGAACTTCCAGGACGTCAACACGGAACTCGATGACAGCGCCGTGGAACTTCAAGGTCGGCATCGTGGAAGTCGATGACATCACGGTGGAACTTCAAGGACGGCATCACGGAACTCGATGACATCGTGGTGGAACTTCCAGGACGGCATCACGGAGCTCGATGAACTTCCAGGACGTCAACACGGAACTCGATGACAGCGCCGTGGAACTTCAAGGACGGCATCACGGAACTCGATGATATTGTCACTTTTTGGCATCGCAATGGCACTTCTTATCTCCCAACTCCCTCCCTAGTCTACCTTTACACCCCCTAGTTTGCCCACATGTCCACTCGCAGGCTACACACCCCTACCTTACACACTTCCCCAAACCCCCTTCTCTGAGGCCCATGGTATACCCCTATCTGATACACCTTTTCTCTTCTCTGTTCCCTCCATCCTGCCCCCTACCCATCTGCACCCACTTTGGATCACTCTATCATACAGGATGACGCTCCCAATCGGTCCCTCGGAGAGGACTACAACACTGCAGACACTTCCCACACTTTCTGGCACCAACTAGCAGGACCGTTCCCTAAGGCTCATGGCGGGATTCGAACCTAGGACACCAGCGTTGTAAGGTGCTTTAAGACCACGCTGCTAACCGCTGAGCCACCGTGCTACCCGTGCTAAGCCTCTGTGCTGCCCTGCCCTGTATAGTTAGGAGAAATGTTTGTCATGGGTTTAAGATGTTCTTTTTGATGCATATGGTCATTGTCCAGGAACTAGACGTGAGATTGTGAAGGGCTAAAAATAACGTTAAAAGTCTGACGGTTGGACGGGAGGTTTGGGCAAAAACTCGCATAAATCACACTCCCTGAGGGGATTTGAACTCTCGACCCTGTGGTCGCAAGTCTGCAGCTCTGACCACTAAGCCATGGAACCGCCGCACTTGTAGCCTCAACCAATCTGCTGACCTAATGATGCACTCTTCAATGACGTTGGACGGGTGGTTTGGGCAAAAACTCGCATAAGACACACGACCTGAGGGGATTTGAACTCTCGACCCCATGGTCGCAAGGGCGTAGCTCTAACCACTGAGCCACGGAACCGCCGCACTTGCAGCTTTAACCAATCTGCTGACCTAATGAGGCACTCTTCAATGAGCTGGATAGCTCTGATAGATTATTGCTCGGATAAGATGTTCTTTTTGATGCATATGGTCATTGTCCAGGAACTAGACGTGAGATTGTGAAGGGCTAAAAATAACGTTAAAAGTCTGACGGTTGGACGGGTGGTTTGGGCAAAAACTCACGTAACTCACACGCCCTGAGGGGATTTGAACTCTCGACCCTGCGGTCGCAAGGCTGCAGCTCTGACCACTAAGCCATGGAACCGCCGCACTTGTATCCTCAACCAATCTGCTGACCTAATGATGCACTCTTCAATGAGCTGTATAGCGCTGATAGATTATTGCTTGTCTAGGATTTGTTTGGAATGTATATGGTCTTGTCCATGAGATTAGTCAGGAAGTGCGGTGGCTCAGTGGTTAGCAGTTCGCTGTGAAACGCTGAGGTCCTGAGTTCAAATCCCGTCAAGGGCCATGGGGAGCGTAGTCACTAAATGAATAACCCATTGGGTGGAGGCCAATGGAACTCTGGGACATCCTCACAGGACTAGATGACATCGCAATGGAACGCCATGTCATCATCACAGAACCCGATGAAATCGCAATGGAACTTCTGGGACGTCAACACAGAACTCAATGACATCGCAATGGAATGTCTGGGATGTCAACACGGAACTCGATGACATCACGGTGGAACTTCAAGGACGGCATCACGGAGCTCGATGAACTTCCAGGACGTCAACACGGAACTCGATGACAGCGCCGTGGAACTTCAAGGTCGGTATCGTGGAAGTCGATGACATCACGGTGGAACTTCAAGGACGGCATCACGGAACTCGATGACATCGTGGTGGAACTTCCAGGACGGCATCACGGAGCTCGATGAACTTCCAGGACGTCAACACGGAACTCGATGACAGCGCCGTGGAACTTCAAGGACGGCATCACGGAACTCGATGATATTGTCACTTTTTGGCATCGCAATGGCACTTCTTATCTCCCAACTCCCTCCCTAGTCTACCTTTACACCCCCTAGTTTGCCCACATGTCCACTCGCAGGCTACACACCCCTACCTTACACACTTCCCCAAACCCCCTTCTCTGAGGCCCATGGTATACCCCTATCTGATACACCTTTTCTCTTCTCTGTTCCCTCCATCCTGCCCCCTACCCATCTGCACCCACTTTGGATCACTCTATCATACAGGATGACGCTCCCAATCGGTCCCTCGGAGAGGACTACAACACTGCAGACACTTCCCACACTTTCTGGCACCAACTAGCAGGACCGTTCCCTAAGGCTCATGGCGGGATTCGAACCTAGGACACCAGCGTTGTAAGGTGCTTTAAGACCACGCTGCTAACCGCTGAGCCACCGTGCTACCCGTGCTAAGCCTCTGTGCTGCCCTGCCCTGTATAGTTAGGAGAAATGTTTGTCATGGGTTTAAGATGTTCTTTTTGATGCATATGGTCATTGTCCAGGAACTAGACGTGAGATTGTGAAGGGCTAAAAATAACGTTAAAAGTCTGACGGTTGGACGGGAGGTTTGGGCAAAAACTCGCATAAATCACACTCCCTGAGGGGATTTGAACTCTCGACCCTGTGGTCGCAAGTCTGCAGCTCTGACCACTAAGCCATGGAACCGCCGCACTTGTAGCCTCAACCAATCTGCTGACCTAATGATGCACTCTTCAATGACGTTGGACGGGTGATTTGGGCAAAAACTCGCATAAGACACACGACCTGAGGGGATTTGAACTCTCGACCCCATGGTCGCAAGGGCGTAGCTCTAACCACTGAGCCACGGAACCGCCGCACTTGCAGCTTTAACCAATCTGCTGACCTAATGAGGCACTCTTCAATGAGCTGGATAGCTCTGATAGATTATTGCTCGGATAAGATGTTCTTTTTGATGCATATGGTCATTGTCCAGGAACTAGACGTGAGATTGTGAAGGGCTAAAAATAACGTTAAAAGTCTGACGGTTGGACGGGTGGTTTGGGCAAAAACTCACGTAACTCACACGCCCTGAGGGGATTTGAACTCTCGACCCTGCGGTCGCAAGGCTGCAGCTCTGTCCACTAAGCCATGGAACCGCTGCCCTTGTATCCTCAACCAATCTGCTGACCTAATGATGCACTCTTCAATGAGCTGTATAGCGCTGATAGATTATTGCTTGTCTAGGATTTGTTTGGAATGTATATGGTCTTGTCCATGAGATTAGTCAGGAAGTGCGGTGGCTCAGTGGTTAGCAGTTCGCTGTGAAACGCTGAGGTCCTGAGTTCAAATCCCGTCAAGGGCCATGGGGAGCGTAGTCACTAAATGAATAACCCATTGGGTGGAGGCCAATGGAACTCTGGGACATCCTCACAGGACTAGATGACATCGCAATGGAACGCCATGTCATCATCACAGAACCCGATGAAATCGCAATGGAACTTCTGGGACGTCAACACAGAACTCAATGACATCGCAATGGAATGTCTGGGATGTCAACACGGAACTCGATGACATCACGGTGGAACTTCAAGGACGGCATCACGGAACTCGATGACATCGTGGTGGAACTGCCAAGCCGTCACGGAACTCGATGACATTGCGGTGGAACTTCAAGGACGGCATCACGGAACTCGATGACATCGTGGTGGAACTTCCAGGACGGCATCACGGAGCTCGATGAACTTCCAGGACGTCAACACGGAACTCGATGATATTGTCACTTTTTGGCATCGCAATGGCACTTCTTATCTCCCAACTCCCTCGTCTACCTTTACACCCCCTAGTTTGCCCACATGTCCACTCGCAGGCTACACACCCCTACCTTACACACTTCCCCAAACCCCCTTCTCTGTGGCCCATGGTATACCCCTATCTGATACACCTTTTCTCTTCTCTGTTCCCTCCATCCTGCCCCCTACCCATCTGCACCCACTTTGGATCACTCTATCATACAGGATGACGCTCCCAATCGGTCCCTCGGAGAGGACTACAACACTGCAGACACTTCCCACACTTTCTGGCACCAACTAGCAGGACCGTTCCCTAAGGCTCATGGCGGGATTCGAACCTAGGACACCAGCGTTGTAAGGTGCTTTAAGACCACGCTGCTAACCGCTGAGCCACCGTGCTACCCGTGCTAAGCCTCTGTGCTGCCCTGCCCTGTATAGTTAGGAGAAATGTTTGTCATGGGTTTAAGATGTTCTTTTTGATGCATATGGTCATTGTCCAGGAACTAGACGTGAGATTGTGAAGGGCTAAAAATAACGTTAAAAGTCTGACGGTTGGACGGGAGGTTTGGGCAAAAACTCGCATAAATCACACTCCCTGAGGGGATTTGAACTCTCGACCCTGTGGTCGCAAGTCTGCAGCTCTGACCACTAAGCCATGGAACCGCCGCACTTGTAGCCTCAACCAATCTGCTGACCTAATGATGCACTCTTCAATGACGTTGGACGGGTGGTTTGGGCAAAAACTCGCATAAGACACACAACCTGAGGAGATTTGAACTCTCGACCCCATGGTCGCAAGGGCGTAGCTCTAACCACTGAGCCACGGAACCGCCGCACTTGCAGCTTTAACCAATCTGCTGACCTAATGAGGCACTCTTCAATGAGCTGGATAGCTCTGATAGATTATTGCTCGGATAAGATGTTCTTTTTGATGCATATGGTCATTGTCCAGGAACTAGACGTGAGATTGTGAAGGGCTAAAAATAACGTTAAAAGTCTGACGGTTGGACGGGTGGTTTGGGCAAAAACTCACGTAACTCACACGCCCTGAGGGGATTTGAACTCTCGACCCTGCGGTCGCAAGGCTGCAGCTCTGACCACTAAGCCATGGAACCGCCGCACTTGTATCCTCAACCAATCTGCTGACCTAATGATGCACTCTTCAATGAGCTGTATAGCGCTGATAGATTATTGCTTGTCTAGGATTTGTTTGGAATGTATATGGTCTTGTCCATGAGATTAGTCAGGAAGTGCGGTGGCTCAGTGGTTAGCAGTTCGCTGTGAAACGCTGAGGTCCTGAGTTCAAATCCCGTCAAGGGCCATGGGGAGCGTAGTTACTAAATGAATAACCCATTGGGTGGAGGCCAATGGAACGCTGGGACATCCTCACAGGACTAGATGACATCGCAATGGAACGCCATGTCATCATCACAGAACCCGATGAAATCGCAATGGAACTTCTGGGACGTCAACACAGAACTCAATGACATCGCAATGGAATGTCTGGGATGTCAACACGGAACTCGATGACATCACGGTGGAACTTCAAGGACGGCATCACGGAACTCGATGACATCGTGGTGGAACTGCCAAGCCATCACGGAACTCGATGACATTGCGGTGGAACTTCAAGGACGGCATCACGGAACTCGATGACATCGTGGTGGAACTTCCAGGACGGCATCACGGAGCTCGATGAACTTCCAGGACGTCAACACGGAACTCGATGACAGCGCCGTGGAACTTCAAGGTCGGCATCGTGGAACTCGATGACATCACGGTGGAACTTCAAGGACAGCATCACAGAACTCGATGACATGGAACGCTGGGACATCCTCACAGGACTAGATGACATCGCAATGGAACTTCCAGGATGGCATCACGGAGCTCGATGAACTTCCAGGACGTCAACACGGAACTCGATGACAGCGCTGTGGAACTTCAAGGACGGCATCATGGAACTCGATGACATTGCAGTGAATCTTCTGGGACGGCATCACGGAACTCGATGATATTGTCACTTTTTGGCATCGCAATGGCACTTCTTATCTCCCAACTCCCTCCCTAGTCTACCTTTACACCCCCTAGTTTGCCCACATGTCCACTCGCAGGCTACACACCCCTACCTTACACACTTCCCCAAACCCCCTTCTCTGAGGCCCATGGTATACCCCTATCTGATACACCTTTTCTCTTCTCTGTTCCCTCCATCCTGCCCCCTACCCTTCTGCACCCACTTTGGATCACTCTATCATACAGGATGACGCTCCCAATCGGTCCCTCGGAGAGGACTACAACACTGCAGACACTTCCCACACTTTCTGGCACCAACTAGCAGGACCGTTCCCTAAGGCTCATGGCGGGATTCGAACCTAGGACACCAGCGTTGTAAGGTGCTTTAAGACCACGCTGCTAACCGCTGAGCCACCGTGCTACCCGTGCTAAGCCTCTGTGCTGCCCTGCCCTGTATAGTTAGGAGAAATGTTTGTCATGGGTTTAAGATGTTCTTTTTGATGCATATGGTCATTGTCCAGGAACTAGACGTGAGATTGTGAAGGGCTAAAAATAACGTTAAAAGTCTGACGGTTGGACGGGTGGTTTGGGCAAAAACTCACGTAACTCACACGCCCTGAGGGGATTTGAACTCTCGACCCTGCGGTCGCAAGGCTGCAGCTCTGACCACTAAGCCATGGAACCGCCGCACTTGTATCCTCAACCAATCTGCTGACCTAATGATGCACTCTTCAATGAGCTGTATAGCGCTGATAGATTATTGCTTGTCTAGGATTTGTTTGGAATGTATATGGTCTTGTCCATGAGATTAGTCAGGAAGTGCGGTGGCTCAGTGGTTAGCAGTTCGCTGTGAAACGCTGAGGTCCTGAGTTCAAATCCCGTCAAGGGCCATGGGGAGCGTAGTCACTAAATGAATAACCCATTGGGTGGAGGCCAATGGAACTCTGGGACATCCTCACAGGACTAGATGACATCGCAATGGAACGCCATGTCATCATCACAGAACCCGATGAAATCGCAATGGAACTTCTGGGACGTCAACACAGAACTCAATGACATCGCAATGGAATGTCTGGGATGTCAACACGGAACTCGATGACATCACGGTGGAACTTCAAGGACGGCATCACGGAACTCGATGACATCGTGGTGGAACTGCCAAGCCGTCACGGAACTCGATGACATTGCGGTGGAACTTCAAGGACGGCATCACGGAACTCGATGACATCGTGGTGGAACTTCCAGGACGGCATCACGGAGCTCGATGAACTTCCAGGACGTCAACACGGAACTCGATGATATTGTCACTTTTTGGCATCGCAATGGCACTTCTTATCTCCCAACTCCCTCCCTAGTCTACCTTTACACCCCCTAGTTTGCCCACATGTCCACTCGCAGGCTACACACCCCTACCTTACACACTTCCCCAAACCCCCTTCTCTGAGGCCCATGGTATACCCCTATCTGATACACCTTTTCTCTTCTCTGTTCCCTCCATCCTGCCCCCTACCCTTCTGCACCCACTTTGGATCACTCTATCATACAGGATGACGCTCCCAATCGGTCCCTCGGAGAGGACTACAACACTGCAGACACTTCCCACACTTTCTGGCACCAACTAGCAGGACCGTTCCCTAAGGCTCATGGCGGGATTCGAACCTAGGACACCAGCGTTGTAAGGTGCTTTAAGACCACGCTGCTAACCGCTGAGCCACCGTGCTACCCGTGCTAAGCCTCTGTGCTGCCCTGCCCTGTATAGTTAGGAGAAATGTTTGTCATGGGTTTAAGATGTTCTTTTTGATGCATATGGTCATTGTCCAGGAACTAGACGTGAGATTGTGAAGGGCTAAAAATAACGTTAAAAGTCTGACGGTTGGACGGGAGGTTTGGGCAAAAACTCGCATAAATCACACTCCCTGAGGGGATTCGAACTCTCGACCCTGTGGTCGCAAGTCTGCAGCTCTGACCACTAAGCCATGGAACCGCCGCACTTGTAGCCTCAACCAATCTGCTGACCTAATGATGCACTCTTCAATGAGCTGTATAGCGCTGATAGATTATTGCTTGTCTAGGATTTGTTTGGAATGTATATGGTCTTGTCCATGAGATTAGTCAGGAAGTGCGGTGGCTCAGTGGTTAGCAGTTCGCTGTGAAACGCTGAGGTCCTGAGTTCAAATCCCGTCAAGGGCCATGGGGAGCGTAGTCACTAAATGAATAACCCATTGGGTGGAGGCCAATGGAACTCTGGGACATCCTCACAGGACTAGATGACATCGCAATGGAACGCCATGTCATCATCACAGAACCCGATGAAATCGCAATGGAACTTCTGGGACGTCAACACAGAACTCAATGACATCGCAATGGAATGTCTGGGATGTCAACACGGAACTCGATGACATCACGGTGGAACTTCAAGGACGGCATCACGGAACTCGATGACATCGTGGTGGAACTGCCAAGCCGTCACAGAACTCGATGACATTGCGGTGGAACTTCAAGGACGGCATCACGGAACTCGATGACATCGTGGTGGAACTTTCAGGACGGCATCACGGAGCTCGATGAACTTCCAGGACGTCAACACGGAACTCGATGATATTGTCACTTTTTGGCATCGCAATGGCACTTCTTATCTCCCAACTCCCTCGTCTACCTTTACACCCCCTAGTTTGCCCACATGTCCACTCGCAGGCTACACACCCCTACCTTACACACTTCCCCAAACCCCCTTCTCTGAGGCCCATGGTATACCCCTATCTGATACACCTTTTCTCTTCTCTGTTCCCTCCATCCTGCCCCCTACCCATCTGCACCCACTTTGGATCACTCTATCATACAGGATGACGCTCCCAATCGGTCCCTCGGAGAGGACTACAACACTGCAGACACTTCCCACACTTTCTGGCACCAACTAGCAGGACCGTTCCCTAAGGCTCATGGCGGGATTCGAACCTAGGACACCAGCGTTGTAAGGTGCTTTAAGACCACGCTGCTAACCGCTGAGCCACCGTGCTACCCGTGCTAAGCCTCTGTGCTGCCCTGCCCTGTATAGTTAGGAGAAATGTTTGTCATGGGTTTAAGATGTTCTTTTTGATGCATATGGTCATTGTCCAGGAACTAGACGTGAGATTGTGAAGGGCTAAAAATAACGTTAAAAGTCTGACGGTTGGACGGGAGGTTTGGGCAAAAACTCGCATAAATCACACTCCCTGAGGGGATTTGAACTCTCGACCCTGTGGTCGCAAGTCTGCAGCTCTGACCACTAAGCCATGGAACCGCCGCACTTGTAGCCTCAACCAATCTGCTGACCTAATGATGCACTCTTCAATGACGTTGGACGGGTGGTTTGGGCAAAAACTCGCATAAGACACACGACCTGAGGGGATTTGAACTCTCGACCCCATGGTCGCAAGGGCGTAGCTCTAACCACTGAGCCACGGAACCGCCGCACTTGCAGCTTTAACCAATCTGCTGACCTAATGAGGCACTCTTCAATGAGCTGGATAGCTCTGATAGATTATTGCTCGGATAAGATGTTCTTTTTGATGCATATGGTCATTGTCCAGGAACTAGACGTGAGATTGTGAAGGGCTAAAAATAACGTTAAAAGTCTGACGGTTGGACGGGTGGTTTGGGCAAAAACTCACGTAACTCACACGCCCTGAGGGGATTTGAACTCTCAACCCTGCGGTCGCAAGGCTGCAGCTCTGACCACTAAGCCATGGAACCGCCGCACTTGTATCCTCAACCAATCTGCTGACCTAATGATGCACTCTTCAATGAGCTGTATAGCGCTGATAGATTATTGCTTGTCTAGGATTTGTTTGGAATGTATATGGTCTTGTCCATGAGATTAGTCAGGAAGTGCGGTGGCTCAGTGGTTAGCAGTTCGCTGTGAAACGCTGAGGTCCTGAGTTCAAATCCCGTCAAGGGCCATGGGGAGCGTAGTTACTAAATGAATAACCCATTGGGTGGAGGCCAATGGAACGCTGGGACATCCTCACAGGACTAGATGACATCGCAATGGAACGCCATGTCATCATCACAGAACCCGATGAAATCGCAATGGAACTTCTGGGACATCAACACAGAACTCAATGACATCGCAATGGAATGTCTGGGATGTCAACACGGAACTCGATGACATCACGGTGGAACTTCAAGGACGGCATCACGGAACTCGATGACATCGTGGTGGAACTGCCAAGCCGTCACGGAACTCGATGACATTGCGGTGGAACTTCAAGGACGGCATCACGCAACTCGATGACATCGTGGTGGAACTTCCAGGACGGCATCACGGAGCTCGATGAACTTCCAGGACGTCAACACGGAACTCGATGACAGCGCCGTGGAACTTCAAGGTCGGCATCGTGGAACTCGATGACATCACGGTGGAACTTCAAGGACAGCATCACAGAACTCGATGACATCGTGGTGGAACTTCCAGGACGGCATCACGGAGCTCGATGAACTTCCAGGACGTCAACACGGAACTCGATGACAGCGCTGTGGAACTTCAAGGACGGCATCATGGAACTCGATGACATTGCGGTGAATCTTCTGGGACGGCATCACGGAACTCGATGATATTGTCACTTTTTGGCATCGCAATGGCACTTCTTATCTCCCAACTCCCTCCCTAGTCTACCTTTACACCCCCTAGTTTGCCCACATGTCCACTCGCAGGCTACACACCCCTACCTTACACACTTCCCCAAACCCCCTTCTCTGAGGCCCATGGTATACCCCTATCTGATACACCTTTTCTCTTCTCTGTTCCCTCCATCCTGCCCCCTACCCTTCTGCACCCACTTTGGATCACTCTATCATACAGGATGACGCTCCCAATCGGTCCCTCGGAGAGGACTACAACACTGCAGACACTTCCCACACTTTCTGGCACCAACTAGCAGGACCGTTCCCTAAGGCTCATGGCGGGATTCGAACCTAGGACACCAGCGTTGTAAGGTGCTTTAAGACCACGCTGCTAACCGCTGAGCCACCGTGCTACCCGTGCTAAGCCTCTGTGCTGCCCTGCCCTGTATAGTTAGGAGAAATGTTTGTCATGGGTTTAAGATGTTCTTTTTGATGCATATGGTCATTGTCCAGGAACTAGACGTGAGATTGTGAAGGGCTAAAAATAACGTTAAAAGTCTGACGGTTGGACGGGTGGTTTGGGCAAAAACTCACGTAACTCACACGCCCTGAGGGGATTTGAACTCTCGACCCTGCGGTCGCAAGGCTGCAGCTCTGACCACTAAGCCATGGAACCGCCGCACTTGTATCCTCAACCAATCTGCTGACCTAATGATGCACTCTTCAATAAGCTGTATAGCGCTGATAGATTATTGCTTGTCTAGGATTTGTTTGGAATGTATATGGTCTTGTCCATGAGATTAGTCAGGAAGTGCGGTGGCTCAGTGGTTAGCAGTTCGCTGTGAAACGCTGAGGTCCTGAGTTCAAATCCCGTCAAGGGCCATGGGGAGCGTAGTCACTAAATGAATAACCCATTGGGTGGAGGCCAATGGAACTCTGGGACATCCTCACAGGACTAGATGACATCGCAATGGAACGCCATGTCATCATCACAGAACCCGATGAAATCGCAATGGAACTTCTGGGACGTCAACACAGAACTCAATGACATCGCAATGGAATGTCTGGGATGTCAACACGGAACTCGATGACATCACGGTGGAACTTCAAGGACGGCATCACGGAGCTCGATGAACTTCCAGGACGTCAACACGGAACTCGATGACAGCGCCGTGGAACTTCAAGGTCGGCATCGTGGAAGTCGATGACATCACGGTGGAACTTCAAGGACGGCATCACGGAACTCGATGACATCGTGGTGGAACTTCCAGGACGGCATCACGGAGCTCGATGAACTTCCAGGACGTCAACACGGAACTCGATGACAGCGCCGTGGAACTTCAAGGACGGCATCACGGAACTCGATGATATTGTCACTTTTTGGCATCGCAATGGCACTTCTTATCTCCCAACTCCCTCCCTAGTCTACCTTTACACCCCCTAGTTTGCCCACATGTCCACTCGCAGGCTACACACCCCTACCTTACACACTTCCCCAAACCCCCTTCTCTGAGGCCCATGGTATACCCCTATCTGATACACCTTTTCTCTTCTCTGTTCCCTCCATCCTGCCCCCTACCCATCTGCACCCACTTTGGATCACTCTATCATACAGGATGACGCTCCCAATCGGTCCCTCGGAGAGGACTACAACACTGCAGACACTTCCCACACTTTCTGGCACCAACTAGCAGGACCGTTCCCTAAGGCTCATGGCGGGATTCGAACCTAGGACACCAGCGTTGTAAGGTGCTTTAAGACCACGCTGCTAACCGCTGAGCCACCGTGCTACCCGTGCTAAGCCTCTGTGCTGCCCTGCCCTGTATAGTTAGGAGAAATGTTTGTCATGGGTTTAAGATGTTCTTTTTGATGCATATGGTCATTGTCCAGGAACTAGACGTGAGATTGTGAAGGGCTAAAAATAACGTTAAAAGTCTGACGGTTGGACGGGAGGTTTGGGCAAAAACTCGCATAAATCACACTCCCTGAGGGGATTTGAACTCTCGACCCTGTGGTCGCAAGTCTGCAGCTCTGACCACTAAGCCATGGAACCGCCGCACTTGTACCCTCAACCAATCTGCTGACCTAATGATGCACTCTTCAATGACGTTGGACGGGTGGTTTGGGCAAAAACTCGCATAAGACACACGACCTGAGGAGATTTGAACTCTCGACCCCATGGTCGCAAGGGCGTAGCTCTAACCACTGAGCCACGGAACCGCCGCACTTGCAGCTTTAACCAATCTGCTGACCTAATGAGGCACTCTTCAATGAGCTGGATAGCTCTGATAGATTATTGCTCGGATAAGATGTTCTTTTTGATGCATATGGTCATTGTCCAGGAACTAGACGTGAGATTGTGAAGGGCTAAAAATAACGTTAAAAGTCTGACGGTTGGACGGGTGGTTTGGGCAAAAACTCACGTAACTCACACGCCCTGAGGGGATTTGAACTCTCGACCCTGCGGTCGCAAGGCTGCAGCTCTGTCCACTAAGCCATGGAACCGCTGCCCTTGTATCCTCAACCAATCTGCTGACCTAATGATGCACTCTTCAATGAGCTGTATAGCGCTGATAGATTATTGCTTGTCTAGGATTTGTTTGGAATGTATATGGTCTTGTCCATGAGATTAGTCAGGAAGTGCGGTGGCTCAGTGGTTAGCAGTTCGCTGTGAAACGCTGAGGTCCTGAGTTCAAATCCCGTCAAGGGCCATGGGGAGCGTAGTCACTAAATGAATAACCCATTGGGTGGAGGCCAATGGAACTCTGGGACATCCTCACAGGACTAGATGACATCGCAATGGAACGCCATGTCATCATCACAGAACCCGATGAAATCGCAATGGAACTTCTGGGACGTCAACACAGAACTCAATGACATCGCAATGGAATGTCTGGGATGTCAACACGGAACTCGATGACATCACGGTGGAACTTCAAGGACGGCATCACGGAACTCGATGACATCGTGGTGGAACTGCCAAGCCGTCACGGAACTCGATGACATTGCGGTGGAACTTCAAGGATGGCATCACGGAACTCGATGACATCGTGGTGGAACTTCCAGGACGGCATCACGGAGCTCGATGAACTTCCAGGACGTCAACACGGAACTCGATGATATTGTCACTTTTTGGCATCGCAATGGCACTTCTTATCTCCCAACTCCCTCCCTAGTCTACCTTTACACCCCCTAGTTTGCCCACATGTCCACTCGCAGGCTACACACCCCTACCTTACACACTTCCCCAAACCCCCTTCTCTGAGGCCCATGGTATACACCTATCTGATACACCTTTTCTCTTCTCTGTTCCCTCCATCCTGCCCCCTACCCTTCTGCACCCACTTTGGATCACTCTATCATACAGGATGACGCTCCCAATCGGTCCCTCGGAGAGGACTACAACACTGCAGACACTTCCCACACTTTCTGGCACCAACTAGCAGGACCGTTCCCTAAGGCTCATGGCGGGATTCGAACCTAGGACACCAGCGTTGTAAGGTGCTTTAAGACCACGCTGCTAACCGCTGAGCCACCGTGCTACCCATGCTAAGCCTCTGTGCTGCCCTGCCCTGTATAGTTAGGAGAAATGTTTGTCATGGGTTTAAGATGTTCTTTTTGATGCATATGGTCATTGTCCAGGAACTAGACGTGAGATTGTGAAGGGCTAAAAATAACGTTAAAAGTCTGACGGTTGGACGGGAGGTTTGGGCAAAAACTCGCATAAATCACACTCCCTGAGGGGATTCGAACTCTCGACCCTGTGGTCGCAAGTCTGCAGCTCTGACCACTAAGCCATGGAACCGCCGCACTTGTAGCCTCAACCAATCTGCTGACCTAATGATGCACTCTTCAATGAGCTGTATAGCGCTGATAGATTATTGCTTGTCTAGGATTTGTTTGGAATGTATATGGTCTTGTCCATGAGATTAGTCAGGAAGTGCGGTGGCTCAGTGGTTAGCAGTTCGCTGTGAAACGCTGAGGTCCTGAGTTCAAATCCCGTCAAGGGCCATGGGGAGCGTAGTCACTAAATGAATAACCCATTGGGTGGAGGCCAATGGAACTCTGGGACATCCTCACAGGACTAGATGACATCGCAATGGAACGCCATGTCATCATCACAGAACCCGATGAAATCGCAATGGAACTTCTGGGACGTCAACACAGAACTCAATGACATCGCAATGGAATGTCTGGGATGTCAACACGGAACTCGATGACATCACGGTGGAACTTCAAGGACGGCATCACGGAACTCGATGACGTCGTGGTGGAACTGCCAAGCCGTCACGGAACTCGATGACATTGCGGTGGAACTTCAAGGACGGCATCACGGAACTCGATGACATCGTGGTGGAACTTCCAGGACGGCATCACGGAGCTCGATGAACTTCCAGGACGTCAACACGGAACTCGATGATATTGTCACTTTTTGGCATCGCAATGGCACTTCTTATCTCCCAACTCCCTCGTCTACCTTTACACCCCCTAGTTTGCCCACATGTCCACTCGCAGGCTACACACCCCTACCTTACACACTTCCCCAAACCCCCTTCTCTGTGGCCCATGGTATACCCCTATCTGATACACCTTTTCTCTTCTCTGTTCCCTCCATCCTGCCCCCTACCCATCTGCACCCACTTTGGATCACTCTATCATACAGGATGACGCTCCCAATCGGTCCCTCGGAGAGGACTACAACACTGCAGACACTTCCCACACTTTCTGGCACCAACTAGCAGGACCGTTCCCTAAGGCTCATGGCGGGATTCGAACCTAGGACACCAGCGTTGTAAGGTGCTTTAAGACCACGCTGCTAACCGCTGAGCCACCGTGCTACCCGTGCTAAGCCTCTGTGCTGCCCTGCCCTGTATAGTTAGGAGAAATGTTTGTCATGGGTTTAAGATGTTCTTTTTGATGCATATGGTCATTGTCCAGGAACTAGACGTGAGATTGTGAAGGGCTAAAAATAACGTTAAAAGTCTGACGGTTGGACGGGAGGTTTGGGCAAAAACTCGCATAAATCACACTCCCTGAGGGGATTTGAACTCTCGACCCTGTGGTCGCAAGTCTGCAGCTCTGACCACTAAGCCATGGAACCGCCGCACTTGTAGCCTCAACCAATCTGCTGACCTAATGATGCACTCTTCAATGACGTTGGACGGGTGGTTTGGGCAAAAACTCGCATAAGACACACGACCTGAGGGGATTTGAACTCTCGACCCCATGGTCGCAAGGGCGTAGCTCTAACCACTGAGCCACGGAACCGCCGCACTTGCAGCTTTAACCAATCTGCTGACCTAATGAGGCACTCTTCAATGAGCTGGATAGCTCTGATAGATTATTGCTCGGATAAGATGTTCTTTTTGATGCATATGGTCATTGTCCAGGAACTAGACGTGAGATTGTGAAGGGCTAAAAATAACGTTAAAAGTCTGACGGTTGGACGGGTGGTTTGGGCAAAAACTCACGTAACTCACACGCCCTGAGGGGATTTGAACTCTCGACCCTGCGGTCGCAAGGCTGCAGCTCTGACCACTAAGCCATGGAACCGCCGCACTTGTATCCTCAACCAATCTGCTGACCTAATGATGCACTCTTCAATGAGCTGTATAGCGCTGATAGATTATTGCTTGTCTAGGATTTGTTTGGAATGTATATGGTCTTGTCCATGAGATTAGTCAGGAAGTGCGGTGGCTCAGTGGTTAGCAGTTCGCTGTGAAACGCTGAGGTCCTGAGTTCAAATCCCGTCAAGGGCCATGGGGAGCGTAGTTACTAAATGAATAACCCATTGGGTGGAGGCCAATGGAACGCTGGGACATCCTCACAGGACTAGATGACATCGCAATGGAACGCCATGTCATCATCACAGAACCCGATGAAATCGCAATGGAACTTCTGGGACGTCAACACAGAACTCAATGACATCGCAATGGAATGTCTGGGATGTCAACACGGAACTCGATGACATCACGGTGGAACTTCAAGGACGGCATCACGGAACTCGATGACATCGTGGTGGAACTGCCAAGCCGTCACGGAACTCGATGACATTGCGGTGGAACTTCAAGGACGGCATCACGGAACTCGATGACATCGTGGTGGAACTTCCAGGACGGCATCACGGAGCTCGATGAACTTCCAGGACGTCAACACGGAACTCGATGACAGCGCCGTGGAACTTCAAGGTCGGCATCGTGGAACTCGATGACATCACGGTGGAACTTCAAGGACAGCATCACAGAACTCGATGACATCGTGGTGGAACTTCCAGGACGGCATCACGGAGCTCGATGAACTTCCAGGACGTCAACACGGAACTCGATGACAGCGCTGTGGAACTTCAAGGACGGCATCATGGAACTCGATGACATTGCGGTGAATCTTCTGGGACGGCATCACGGAACTCGATGATATTGTCACTTTTTGGCATCGCAATGGCACTTCTTATCTCCCAACTCCCTCCCTAGTCTACCTTTACACCCCCTAGTTTGCCCACATGTCCACTCGCAGGCTACACACCCCTACCTTACACACTTCCCCAAACCCCCTTCTCTGAGGCCCATGGTATACCCCTATCTGATACACCTTTTCTCTTCTCTGTTCCCTCCATCCTGCCCCCTACCCTTCTGCACCCACTTTGGATCACTCTATCATACAGGATGACGCTCCCAATCGGTCCCTCGGAGAGGACTACAACACTGCAGACACTTCCCACACTTTCTGGCACCAACTAGCAGGACCGTTCCCTAAGGCTCATGGCGGGATTCGAACCTAGGACACCAGCGTTGTAAGGTGCTTTAAGACCACGCTGCTAACCGCTGAGCCACCGTGCTACCCGTGCTAAGCCTCTGTGCTGCCCTGCCCTGTATAGTTAGGAGAAATGTTTGTCATGGGTTTAAGATGTTCTTTTTGATGCATATGGTCATTGTCCAGGAACTAGACGTGAGATTGTGAAGGGCTAAAAATAACGTTAAAAGTCTGACGGTTGGACGGGTGGTTTGGGCAAAAACTCACGTAACTCACACGCCCTGAGGGGATTTGAACTCTCGACCCTGCGGTCGCAAGGCTGCAGCTCTGACCACTAAGCCATGGAACCGCCGCACTTGTATCCTCAACCAATCTGCTGACCTAATGATGCACTCTTCAATAAGCTGTATAGCGCTGATAGATTATTGCTTGTCTAGGATTTGTTTGGAATGTATATGGTCTTGTCCATGAGATTAGTCAGGAAGTGCGGTGGCTCAGTGGTTAGCAGTTCGCTGTGAAACGCTGAGGTCCTGAGTTCAAATCCCGTCAAGGGCCATGGGGAGCGTAGTCACTAAATGAATAACCCATTGGGTGGAGGCCAATGGAACTCTGGGACATCCTCACAGGACTAGATGACATCGCAATGGAACGCCATGTCATCATCACAGAACCCGATGAAATCGCAATGGAACTTCTGGGACGTCAACACAGAACTCAATGACATCGCAATGGAATGTCTGGGATGTCAACACGGAACTCGATGACATCACGGTGGAACTTCAAGGACGGCATCACGGAGCTCGATGAACTTCCAGGACGTCAACACGGAACTCGATGACAGCGCCGTGGAACTTCAAGGTCGGCATCGTGGAAGTCGATGACATCACGGTGGAACTTCAAGGACGGCATCACGGAACTCGATGACATCGTGGTGGAACTTCCAGGACGGCATCACGGAGCTCGATGAACTTCCAGGACGTCAACACGGAACTCGATGACAGCGCCGTGGAACTTCAAGGACGGCATCACGGAACTCGATGATATTGTCACTTTTTGGCATCGCAATGGCACTTCTTATCTCCCAACTCCCTCCCTAGTCTACCTTTACACCCCCTAGTTTGCCCACATGTCCACTCGCAGGCTACACACCCCTACCTTACACACTTCCCCAAACCCCCTTCTCTGAGGCCCATGGTATACCCCTATCTGATACACCTTTTCTCTTCTCTGTTCCCTCCATCCTGCCCCCTACCCATCTGCACCCACTTTGGATCACTCTATCATACAGGATGACGCTCCCAATCGGTCCCTCGGAGAGGACTACAACACTGCAGACACTTCCCACACTTTCTGGCACCAACTAGCAGGACCGTTCCCTAAGGCTCATGGCGGGATTCGAACCTAGGACACCAGCGTTGTAAGGTGCTTTAAGACCACGCTGCTAACCGCTGAGCCACCGTGCTACCCGTGCTAAGCCTCTGTGCTGCCCTGCCCTGTATAGTTAGGAGAAATGTTTGTCATGGGTTTAAGATGTTCTTTTTGATGCATATGGTCATTGTCCAGGAACTAGACGTGAGATTGTGAAGGGCTAAAAATAACGTTAAAAGTCTGACGGTTGGACGGGAGGTTTGGGCAAAAACTCGCATAAATCACACTCCCTGAGGGGATTTGAACTCTCGACCCTGTGGTCGCAAGTCTGCAGCTCTGACCACTAAGCCATGGAACCGCCGCACTTGTACCCTCAACCAATCTGCTGACCTAATGATGCACTCTTCAATGACGTTGGACGGGTGGTTTGGGCAAAAACTCGCATAAGACACACGACCTGAGGAGATTTGAACTCTCGACCCCATGGTCGCAAGGGCGTAGCTCTAACCACTGAGCCACGGAACCGCCGCACTTGCAGCTTTAACCAATCTGCTGACCTAATGAGGCACTCTTCAATGAGCTGGATAGCTCTGATAGATTATTGCTCGGATAAGATGTTCTTTTTGATGCATATGGTCATTGTCCAGGAACTAGACGTGAGATTGTGAAGGGCTAAAAATAACGTTAAAAGTCTGACGGTTGGACGGGTGGTTTGGGCAAAAACTCACGTAACTCACACGCCCTGAGGGGATTTGAACTCTCGACCCTGCGGTCGCAAGGCTGCAGCTCTGTCCACTAAGCCATGGAACCGCTGCCCTTGTATCCTCAACCAATCTGCTGACCTAATGATGCACTCTTCAATGAGCTGTATAGCGCTGATAGATTATTGCTTGTCTAGGATTTGTTTGGAATGTATATGGTCTTGTCCATGAGATTAGTCAGGAAGTGCGGTGGCTCAGTGGTTAGCAGTTCGCTGTGAAACGCTGAGGTCCTGAGTTCAAATCCCGTCAAGGGCCATGGGGAGCGTAGTCACTAAATGAATAACCCATTGGGTGGAGGCCAATGGAACTCTGGGACATCCTCACAGGACTAGATGACATCGCAATGGAACGCCATGTCATCATCACAGAACCCGATGAAATCGCAATGGAACTTCTGGGACGTCAACACAGAACTCAATGACATCGCAATGGAATGTCTGGGATGTCAACACGGAACTCGATGACATCACGGTGGAACTTCAAGGACGGCATCACGGAACTCGATGACATCGTGGTGGAACTGCCAAGCCGTCACGGAACTCGATGACATTGCGGTGGAACTTCAAGGATGGCATCACGGAACTCGATGACATCGTGGTGGAACTTCCAGGACGGCATCACGGAGCTCGATGAACTTCCAGGACGTCAACACGGAACTCGATGATATTGTCACTTTTTGGCATCGCAATGGCACTTCTTATCTCCCAACTCCCTCCCTAGTCTACCTTTACACCCCCTAGTTTGCCCACATGTCCACTCGCAGGCTACACACCCCTACCTTACACACTTCCCCAAACCCCCTTCTCTGAGGCCCATGGTATACACCTATCTGATACACCTTTTCTCTTCTCTGTTCCCTCCATCCTGCCCCCTACCCTTCTGCACCCACTTTGGATCACTCTATCATACAGGATGACGCTCCCAATCGGTCCCTCGGAGAGGACTACAACACTGCAGACACTTCCCACACTTTCTGGCACCAACTAGCAGGACCGTTCCCTAAGGCTCATGGCGGGATTCGAACCTAGGACACCAGCGTTGTAAGGTGCTTTAAGACCACGCTGCTAACCGCTGAGCCACCGTGCTACCCATGCTAAGCCTCTGTGCTGCCCTGCCCTGTATAGTTAGGAGAAATGTTTGTCATGGGTTTAAGATGTTCTTTTTGATGCATATGGTCATTGTCCAGGAACTAGACGTGAGATTGTGAAGGGCTAAAAATAACGTTAAAAGTCTGACGGTTGGACGGGAGGTTTGGGCAAAAACTCGCATAAATCACACTCCCTGAGGGGATTCGAACTCTCGACCCTGTGGTCGCAAGTCTGCAGCTCTGACCACTAAGCCATGGAACCGCCGCACTTGTAGCCTCAACCAATCTGCTGACCTAATGATGCACTCTTCAATGAGCTGTATAGCGCTGATAGATTATTGCTTGTCTAGGATTTGTTTGGAATGTATATGGTCTTGTCCATGAGATTAGTCAGGAAGTGCGGTGGCTCAGTGGTTAGCAGTTCGCTGTGAAACGCTGAGGTCCTGAGTTCAAATCCCGTCAAGGGCCATGGGGAGCGTAGTCACTAAATGAATAACCCATTGGGTGGAGGCCAATGGAACTCTGGGACATCCTCACAGGACTAGATGACATCGCAATGGAACGCCATGTCATCATCACAGAACCCGATGAAATCGCAATGGAACTTCTGGGACGTCAACACAGAACTCAATGACATCGCAATGGAATGTCTGGGATGTCAACACGGAACTCGATGACATCACGGTGGAACTTCAAGGACGGCATCACGGAACTCGATGACGTCGTGGTGGAACTGCCAAGCCGTCACGGAACTCGATGACATTGCGGTGGAACTTCAAGGACGGCATCACGGAACTCGATGACATCGTGGTGGAACTTCCAGGACGGCATCACGGAGCTCGATGAACTTCCAGGACGTCAACACGGAACTCGATGATATTGTCACTTTTTGGCATCGCAATGGCACTTCTTATCTCCCAACTCCCTCGTCTACCTTTACACCCCCTAGTTTGCCCACATGTCCACTCGCAGGCTACACACCCCTACCTTACACACTTCCCCAAACCCCCTTCTCTGTGGCCCATGGTATACCCCTATCTGATACACCTTTTCTCTTCTCTGTTCCCTCCATCCTGCCCCCTACCCATCTGCACCCACTTTGGATCACTCTATCATACAGGATGACGCTCCCAATCGGTCCCTCGGAGAGGACTACAACACTGCAGACACTTCCCACACTTTCTGGCACCAACTAGCAGGACCGTTCCCTAAGGCTCATGGCGGGATTCGAACCTAGGACACCAGCGTTGTAAGGTGCTTTAAGACCACGCTGCTAACCGCTGAGCCACCGTGCTACCCGTGCTAAGCCTCTGTGCTGCCCTGCCCTGTATAGTTAGGAGAAATGTTTGTCATGGGTTTAAGATGTTCTTTTTGATGCATATGGTCATTGTCCAGGAACTAGACGTGAGATTGTGAAGGGCTAAAAATAACGTTAAAAGTCTGACGGTTGGACGGGAGGTTTGGGCAAAAACTCGCATAAATCACACTCCCTGAGGGGATTTGAACTCTCGACCCTGTGGTCGCAAGTCTGCAGCTCTGACCACTAAGCCATGGAACCGCCGCACTTGTAGCCTCAACCAATCTGCTGACCTAATGATGCACTCTTCAATGACGTTGGACGGGTGGTTTGGGCAAAAACTCGCATAAGACACACGACCTGAGGGGATTTGAACTCTCGACCCCATGGTCGCAAGGGCGTAGCTCTAACCACTGAGCCACGGAACCGCCGCACTTGCAGCTTTAACCAATCTGCTGACCTAATGAGGCACTCTTCAATGAGCTGGATAGCTCTGATAGATTATTGCTCGGATAAGATGTTCTTTTTGATGCATATGGTCATTGTCCAGGAACTAGACGTGAGATTGTGAAGGGCTAAAAATAACGTTAAAAGTCTGACGGTTGGACGGGTGGTTTGGGCAAAAACTCACGTAACTCACACGCCCTGAGGGGATTTGAACTCTCGACCCTGCGGTCGCAAGGCTGCAGCTCTGACCACTAAGCCATGGAACCGCCGCACTTGTATCCTCAACCAATCTGCTGACCTAATGATGCACTCTTCAATGAGCTGTATAGCGCTGATAGATTATTGCTTGTCTAGGATTTGTTTGGAATGTATATGGTCTTGTCCATGAGATTAGTCAGGAAGTGCGGTGGCTCAGTGGTTAGCAGTTCGCTGTGAAACGCTGAGGTCCTGAGTTCAAATCCCGTCAAGGGCCATGGGGAGCGTAGTTACTAAATGAATAACCCATTGGGTGGAGGCCAATGGAACGCTGGGACATCCTCACAGGACTAGATGACATCGCAATGGAACGCCATGTCATCATCACAGAACCCGATGAAATCGCAATGGAACTTCTGGGACGTCAACACAGAACTCAATGACATCGCAATGGAATGTCTGGGATGTCAACACGGAACTCGATGACATCACGGTGGAACTTCAAGGACGGCATCACGGAACTCGATGACATCGTGGTGGAACTGCCAAGCCGTCACGGAACTCGATGACATTGCGGTGGAACTTCAAGGACGGCATCACGGAACTCGATGACATCGTGGTGGAACTTCCAGGACGGCATCACGGAGCTCGATGAACTTCCAGGACGTCAACACGGAACTCGATGACAGCGCCGTGGAACTTCAAGGTCGGCATCGTGGAACTCGATGACATCACGGTGGAACTTCAAGGACAGCATCACAGAACTCGATGACATGGAACGCTGGGACATCCTCACAGGACTAGATGACATCGCAATGGAACTTCCAGGACGTCAACACGGAACTCGATGACAGCGCTGTGGAACTTCAAGGACGGCATCATGGAACTCGATGACATTGCGGTGAATCTTCTGGGACGGCATCACGGAACTCGATGATATTGTCACTTTTTGGCATCGCAATGGCACTTCTTATCTCCCAACTCCCTCCCTAGTCTACCTTTACACCCCCTAGTTTGCCCACATGTCCACTCGCAGGCTACACACCCCTACCTTACACACTTCCCCAAACCCCCTTCTCTGAGGCCCATGGTATACCCCTATCTGATACACCTTTTCTCTTCTCTGTTCCCTCCATCCTGCCCCCTACCCTTCTGCACCCACTTTGGATCACTCTATCATACAGGATGACGCTCCCAATCGGTCCCTCGGAGAGGACTACAACACTGCAGACACTTCCCACACTTTCTGGCACCAACTAGCAGGACCGTTCCCTAAGGCTCATGGCGGGATTCGAACCTAGGACACCAGCGTTGTAAGGTGCTTTAAGACCACGCTGCTAACCGCTGAGCCACCGTGCTACCCGTGCTAAGCCTCTGTGCTGCCCTGCCCTGTATAGTTAGGAGAAATGTTTGTCATGGGTTTAAGATGTTCTTTTTGATGCATATGGTCATTGTCCAGGAACTAGACGTGAGATTGTGAAGGGCTAAAAATAACGTTAAAAGTCTGACGGTTGGACGGGTGGTTTGGGCAAAAACTCACGTAACTCACACGCCCTGA
Organism: Leptodactylus fuscus; assembly: GCF_031893055.1. Taxonomy (NCBI): domain Eukaryota; kingdom Metazoa; phylum Chordata; class Amphibia; order Anura; family Leptodactylidae; genus Leptodactylus; species Leptodactylus fuscus. The sequence continues at coordinate 27,382 of NW_027440177.1, read as the reverse complement.
GGGGATTTGAACTCTCGACCCTGCGGTCGCAAGGCTGCAGCTCTGACCACTAAGCCATGGAACCGCCGCACTTGTATCCTCAACCAATCTGCTGACCTAATGATGCACTCTTCAATGAGCTGTATAGCGCTGATAGATTATTGCTTGTCTAGGATTTGTTTGGAATGTATATGGTCTTGTCCATGAGATTAGTCAGGAAGTGCGGTGGCTCAGTGGTTAGCAGTTCGCTGTGAAACGCTGAGGTCCTGAGTTCAAATCCCGTCAAGGGCCATGGGGAGCGTAGTCACTAAATGAATAACCCATTGGGTGGAGGCCAATGGAACTCTGGGACATCCTCACAGGACTAGATGACATCGCAATGGAACGCCATGTCATCATCACAGAACCCGATGAAATCGCAATGGAACTTCTGGGACGTCAACACAGAACTCAATGACATCGCAATGGAATGTCTGGGATGTCAACACGGAACTCGATGACATCACGGTGGAACTTCAAGGACGGCATCACGGAGCTCGATGAACTTCCAGGACGTCAACACGGAACTCGATGACAGCGCCGTGGAACTTCAAGGTCGGCATCGTGGAAGTCGATGACATCACGGTGGAACTTCAAGGACGGCATCACGGAACTCGATGACATCGTGGTGGAACTTCCAGGACGGCATCACGGAGCTCGATGAACTTCCAGGACGTCAACACGGAACTCGATGACAGCGCCGTGGAACTTCAAGGACGGCATCACGGAACTCGATGATATTGTCACTTTTTGGCATCGCAATGGCACTTCTTATCTCCCAACTCCCTCCCTAGTCTACCTTTACACCCCCTAGTTTGCCCACATGTCCACTCGCAGGCTACACACCCCTACCTTACACACTTCCCCAAACCCCCTTCTCTGAGGCCCATGGTATACCCCTATCTGATACACCTTTTCTCTTCTCTGTTCCCTCCATCCTGCCCCCTACCCATCTGCACCCACTTTGGATCACTCTATCATACAGGATGACGCTCCCAATCGGTCCCTCGGAGAGGACTACAACACTGCAGACACTTCCCACACTTTCTGGCACCAACTAGCAGGACCGTTCCCTAAGGCTCATGGCGGGATTCGAACCTAGGACACCAGCGTTGTAAGGTGCTTTAAGACCACGCTGCTAACCGCTGAGCCACCGTGCTACCCGTGCTAAGCCTCTGTGCTGCCCTGCCCTGTATAGTTAGGAGAAATGTTTGTCATGGGTTTAAGATGTTCTTTTTGATGCATATGGTCATTGTCCAGGAACTAGACGTGAGATTGTGAAGGGCTAAAAATAACGTTAAAAGTCTGACGGTTGGACGGGAGGTTTGGGCAAAAACTCGCATAAATCACACTCCCTGAGGGGATTTGAACTCTCGACCCTGTGGTCGCAAGTCTGCAGCTCTGACCACTAAGCCATGGAACCGCCGCACTTGTAGCCTCAACCAATCTGCTGACCTAATGATGCACTCTTCAATGACGTTGGACGGGTGGTTTGGGCAAAAACTCGCATAAGACACACGACCTGAGGGGATTTGAACTCTCGACCCCATGGTCGCAAGGGCGTAGCTCTAACCACTGAGCCACGGAACCGCCGCACTTGCAGCTTTAACCAATCTGCTGACCTAATGAGGCACTCTTCAATGAGCTGGATAGCTCTGATAGATTATTGCTCGGATAAGATGTTCTTTTTGATGCATATGGTCATTGTCCAGGAACTAGACGTGAGATTGTGAAGGGCTAAAAATAACGTTAAAAGTCTGACGGTTGGACGGGTGGTTTGGGCAAAAACTCACGTAACTCACACGCCCTGAGGGGATTTGAACTCTCGACCCTGCGGTCGCAAGGCTGCAGCTCTGTCCACTAAGCCATGGAACCGCTGCCCTTGTATCCTCAACCAATCTGCTGACCTAATGATGCACTCTTCAATGAGCTGTATAGCGCTGATAGATTATTGCTTGTCTAGGATTTGTTTGGAATGTATATGGTCTTGTCCATGAGATTAGTCAGGAAGTGCGGTGGCTCAGTGGTTAGCAGTTCGCTGTGAAACGCTGAGGTCCTGAGTTCAAATCCTGTCAAGGGCCATGGGGAGCGTAGTCACTAAATGAATAACCCATTGGGTGGAGGCCAATGGAACTCTGGGACATCCTCACAGGACTAGATGACATCGCAATGGAACGCCATGTCATCATCACAGAACCCGATGAAATCGCAATGGAACTTCTGGGACGTCAACACAGAACTCAATGACATCGCAATGGAATGTCTGGGATGTCAACACGGAACTCGATGACATCACGGTGGAACTTCAAGGACGGCATCACGGAACTCGATGACATCGTGGTGGAACTGCCAAGCCGTCACGGAACTCGATGACATTGCGGTGGAACTTCAAGGACGGCATCACGGAACTCGATGACATCGTGGTGGAACTTCCAGGACGGCATCACGGAGCTCGATGAACTTCCAGGACGTCAACACGGAACTCGATGATATTGTCACTTTTTGGCATCGCAATGGCACTTCTTATCTCCCAACTCCCTCCCTAGTCTACCTTTACACCCCCTAGTTTGCCCACATGTCCACTCGCAGGCTACACACCCCTACCTTACACACTTCCCCAAACCCCCTTCTCTGAGGCCCATGGTATACCCCTATCTGATACACCTTTTCTCTTCTCTGTTCCCTCCATCCTGCCCCCTACCCTTCTGCACCCACTTTGGATCACTCTATCATACAGGATGACGCTCCCAATCGGTCCCTCGGAGAGGACTACAACACTGCAGACACTTCCCACACTTTCTGGCACCAACTAGCAGGACCGTTCCCTAAGGCTCATGGCGGGATTCGAACCTAGGACACCAGCGTTGTAAGGTGCTTTAAGACCACGCTGCTAACCGCTGAGCCACCGTGCTACCCGTGCTAAGCCTCTGTGCTGCCCTGCCCTGTATAGTTAGGAGAAATGTTTGTCATGGGTTTAAGATGTTCTTTTTGATGCATATGGTCATTGTCCAGGAACTAGACGTGAGATTGTGAAGGGCTAAAAATAACGTTAAAAGTCTGACGGTTGGACGGGAGGTTTGGGCAAAAACTCGCATAAATCACACTCCCTGAGGGGATTTGAACTCTCGACCCTGTGGTCGCAAGTCTGCAGCTCTGACCACTAAGCCATGGAACCGCCGCACTTGTAGCCTCAACCAATCTGCTGACCTAATGATGCACTCTTCAATGACGTTGGACGGGTGGTTTGGGCAAAAACTCGCATAAGACACACGACCTGAGGGGATTTGAACTCTCGACCCCATGGTCGCAAGGGCGTAGCTCTAACCACTGAGCCACGGAACCGCCGCACTTGCAGCTTTAACCAATCTGCTGACCTAATGAGGCACTCTTCAATGAGCTGGATAGCTCTGATAGATTATTGCTCGGATAAGATGTTCTTTTTGATGCATATGGTCATTGTCCAGGAACTAGACGTGAGATTGTGAAGGGCTAAAAATAACGTTAAAAGTCTGACGGTTGGACGGGTGGTTTGGGCAAAAACTCACGTAACTCACACGCCCTGAGGGGATTTGAACTCTCGACCCTGCGGTCGCAAGGCTGCAGCTCTGACCACTAAGCCATGGAACCGCCGCACTTGTATCCTCAACCAATCTGCTGACCTAATGATGCACTCTTCAATGAGCTGTATAGCGCTGATAGATTATTGCTTGTCTAGGATTTGTTTGGAATGTATATGGTCTTGTCCATGAGATTAGTCAGGAAGTGCGGTGGCTCAGTGGTTAGCAGTTCGCTGTGAAACGCTGAGGTCCTGAGTTCAAATCCCGTCAAGGGCCATGGGGAGCGTAGTTACTAAATGAATAACCCATTGGGTGGAGGCCAATGGAACTCTGGGACATCCTCACAGGACTAGATGACATCGCAATGGAACGCCATGTCATCATCACAGAACCCGATGAAATCGCAATGGAACTTCTGGGACGTCAACACAGAACTCAATGACATCGCAATGGAATGTCTGGGATGTCAACACGGAACTCGATGACATCACGGTGGAACTTCAAGGACGGCATCACGGAACTCGATGACATCGTGGTGGAACTGCCAAGCCGTCACGGAACTCGATGACATTGCGGTGGAACTTCAAGGACGGCATCACAGAACTCGATGACATCGTGGTGGAACTTCCAGGACGGCATCACGGAGCTCGATGAACTTCCAGGACGTCAACACGGAACTCGATGACAGTGCTGTGGAACTTCAAGGACGGCATCATGGAACTCGATGACATTGCGGTGAATCTTCTGGGACGGCATCACGGAACTCGATGATATTGTCACTTTTTGGCATCGCAATGGCACTTCTTATCTCCCAACTCCCTCCCTAGTCTACCTTTACACCCCCTAGTTTGCCCACATGTCCACTCGCAGGCTACACACCCCTACCTTACACACTTCCCCAAACCCCCTTCTCTGAGGCCCATGGTATACCCCTATCTGATACACCTTTTCTCTTCTCTGTTCCCTCCATCCTGCCCCCTACCCTTCTGCACCCACTTTGGATCACTCTATCATACAGGATGACGCTCCCAATCGGTCCCTCGGAGAGGACTACAACACTGCAGACACTTCCCACACTTTCTGGCACCAACTAGCAGGACCGTTCCCTAAGGCTCATGGCGGGATTCGAACCTAGGACACCAGCGTTGTAAGGTGCTTTAAGACCACGCTGCTAACCGCTGAGCCACCGTGCTACCCGTGCTAAGCCTCTGTGCTGCCCTGCCCTGTATAGTTAGGAGAAATGTTTGTCATGGGTTTAAGATGTTCTTTTTGATGCATATGGTCATTGTCCAGGAACTAGACGTGAGATTGTGAAGGGCTAAAAATAACGTTAAAAGTCTGACGGTTGGACGGGTGGTTTGGGCAAAAACTCACGTAACTCACACGCCCTGAGGGGATTTGAACTCTCGACCCTGCGGTCGCAAGGCTGCAGCTCTGACCACTAAGCCATGGAACCGCCGCACTTGTATCCTCAACCAATCTGCTGACCTAATGATGCACTCTTCAATGAGCTGTATAGCGCTGATAGATTATTGCTTGTCTAGGATTTGTTTGGAATGTATATGGTCTTGTCCATGAGATTAGTCAGGAAGTGCGGTGGCTCAGTGGTTAGCAGTTCGCTGTGAAACGCTGAGGTCCTGAGTTCAAATCCCGTCAAGGGCCATGGGGAGCGTAGTCACTAAATGAATAACCCATTGGGTGGAGGCCAATGGAACTCTGGGACATCCTCACAGGACTAGATGACATCGCAATGGAACGCCATGTCATCATCACAGAACCCGATGAAATCGCAATGGAACTTCTGGGACGTCAACACAGAACTCAATGACATCGCAATGGAATGTCTGGGATGTCAACACGGAACTCGATGACATCACGGTGGAACTTCAAGGACGGCATCACGGAACTCGATGACATCGTGGTGGAACTGCCAAGCCGTCACGGAACTCGATGACATTGCGGTGGAACTTCAAGGACGGCATCACGGAACTCGATGACATCGTGGTGGAACTTCCAGGACGGCATCACGGAGCTCGATGAACTTCCAGGACGTCAACACGGAACTCGATGATATTGTCACTTTTTGGCATCGCAATGGCACTTCTTATCTCCCAACTCCCTCCCTAGTCTACCTTTACACCCCCTAGTTTGCCCACATGTCCACTCGCAGGCTACACACCCCTACCTTACACACTTCCCCAAACCCCCTTCTCTGAGGCCCATGGTATACCCCTATCTGATACACCTTTTCTCTTCTCTGTTCCCTCCATCCTGCCCCCTACCCTTCTGCACCCACTTTGGATCACTCTATCATACAGGATGACGCTCCCAATCGGTCCCTCGGAGAGGACTACAACACTGCAGACACTTCCCACACTTTCTGGCACCAACTAGCAGGACCGTTCCCTAAGGCTCATGGCGGGATTCGAACCTAGGACACCAGCGTTGTAAGGTGCTTTAAGACCACGCTGCTAACCGCTGAGCCACCGTGCTACCCGTGCTAAGCCTCTGTGCTGCCCTGCCCTGTATAGTTAGGAGAAATGTTTGTCATGGGTTTAAGATGTTCTTTTTGATGCATATGGTCATTGTCCAGGAACTAGACGTGAGATTGTGAAGGGCTAAAAATAACGTTAAAAGTCTGACGGTTGGACGGGAGGTTTGGGCAAAAACTCGCATAAATCACACTCCCTGAGGGGATTCGAACTCTCGACCCTGTGGTCGCAAGTCTGCAGCTCTGACCACTAAGCCATGGAACCGCCGCACTTGTAGCCTCAACCAATCTGCTGACCTAATGATGCACTCTTCAATGAGCTGTATAGCGCTGATAGATTATTGCTTGTCTAGGATTTGTTTGGAATGTATATGGTCTTGTCCATGAGATTAGTCAGAAAGTGCGGTGGCTCAGTGGTTAGCAGTTCGCTGTGAAACGCTGAGGTCCTGAGTTCAAATCCCGTCAAGGGCCATGGGGAGCGTAGTCACTAAATGAATAACCCATTGGGTGGAGGCCAATGGAACTCTGGGACATCCTCACAGGACTAGATGACATCGCAATGGAACGCCATGTCATCATCACAGAACCCGATGAAATCGCAATGGAACTTCTGGGACGTCAACACAGAACTCAATGACATCGCAATGGAATGTCTGGGATGTCAACACGGAACTCGATGACATCACGGTGGAACTTCAAGGACGGCATCACGGAACTCGATGACATCGTGGTGGAACTGCCAAGCCGTCACGGAACTCGATGACATTGCGGTGGAACTTCAAGGACGGCATCACGGAACTCGATGACATCGTGGTGGAACTTCCAGGACGGCATCACGGAGCTCGATGAACTTCCAGGACGTCAACACGGAACTCGATGATATTGTCACTTTTTGGCATCGCAATGGCACTTCTTATCTCCCAACTCCCTCCCTAGTCTACCTTTACACCCCCTAGTTTGCCCACATGTCCACTCGCAGGCTACACACCCCTACCTTACACACTTCCCCAAACCCCCTTCTCTGAGGCCCATGGTATACCCCTATCTGATACACCTTTTCTCTTCTCTGTTCCCTCCATCCTGCCCCCTACCCATCTGCACCCACTTTGGATCACTCTATCCAATCGGTCCCTCGGAGAGGACTACAACACTGCAGACACTTCCCACACTTTCTGGCACCAACTAGCAGGACCGTTCCCTAAGGCTCATGGCGGGATTCGAACCTAGGACACCAGCGTTGTAAGGTGCTTTAAGACCACGCTGCTAACCGCTGAGCCACCGTGCTACCCGTGCTAAGCCTCTGTGCTGCCCTGCCCTGTATAGTTAGGAGAAATGTTTGTCATGGGTTTAAGATGTTCTTTTTGATGCATATGGTCATTGTCCAGGAACTAGACGTGAGATTGTGAAGGGCTAAAAATAACGTTAAAAGTCTGACGGTTGGACGGGAGGTTTGGGCAAAAACTCGCATAAATCACACTCCCTGAGGGGATTTGAACTCTCGACCCTGTGGTCGCAAGTCTGCAGCTCTGACCACTAAGCCATGGAACCGCCGCACTTGTAGCCTCAACCAATCTGCTGACCTAATGATGCACTCTTCAATGACGTTGGACGGGTGGTTTGGGCAAAAACTCGCATAAGACACACGACCTGAGGGGATTTGAACTCTCGACCCCATGGTCGCAAGGGCGTAGCTCTAACCACTGAGCCACGGAACCGCCGCACTTGCAGCTTTAACCAATCTGCTGACCTAATGAGGCACTCTTCAATGAGCTGGATAGCTCTGATAGATTATTGCTCGGATAAGATGTTCTTTTTGAGGCATATGGTCATTGTCCAGGAACTAGACGTGAGATTGTGAAGGGCTAAAAATAACGTTAAAAGTCTGACGGTTGGACGGGTGGTTTGGGCAAAAACTCACGTAACTCACACGTCCTGAGGGGATTTGAACTCTCGACCCTGCGGTCGCAAGGCTGCAGCTCTGACCACTAAGCCATGGAACCGCCGCACTTGTATCCTCAACCAATCTGCTGACCTAATGATGCACTCTTCAATGAGCTGTATAGCGCTGATAGATTATTGCTTGTCTAGGATTTGTTTGGAATGTATATGGTCTTGTCCATGAGATTAGTCAGGAAGTGCGGTGGCTCAGTGGTTAGCAGTTCGCTGTGAAACGCTGAGGTCCTGAGTTCAAATCCCGTCAAGGGCCATGGGGAGCGTAGTTACTAAATGAATAACCCATTGGGTGGAGGCCAATGGAACTCTGGGACATCCTCACAGGACTAGATGACATCGCAATGGAACGCCATGTCATCATCACAGAACTCGATGAAATCGCAATGGAACTTCTGGGACGTCAACACAGAACTCAATGACATCGCAATGGAATGTCTGGGATGTCAACACGGAACTCGATGACATCACGGTGGAACTTCAAGGACGGCATCACGGAACTCGATGACATCGTGGTGGAACTGCCAAGCCGTCACGGAACTCGATGACATTGCGGTGGAACTTCAAGGACGGCATCACGGAACTCGATGACATCGTGGTGGAACTTCCAGGACGGCATCACGGAGCTCGATGAACTTCCAGGACGTCAACACGGAACTCGATGACAGCGCCGTGGAACTTCAAGGTCGGCATCGTGGAACTCGATGACATCACGGTGGAACTTCAAGGACAGCATCACAGAACTCAATGACATCGTGGTGGAACTTCCAGGACGGCATCACGGAGCTCGATGAACTTCCAGGACATCAACACGGAACTCGATGACAGCGCTGTGGAACTTCAAGGACGGCATCATGGAACTCGATGACATTGCGGTGAATCTTCTGGGACGGCATCACGGAACTCGATGATATTGTCACTTTTTGGCATCGCAATGGCACTTCTTATCTCCCAACTCCCTCCCTAGTCTACCTTTACACCCCCTAGTTTGCCCACATGTCCACTCGCAGGCTACACACCCCTACCTTACACACTTCCCCAAACCCCCTTCTCTGAGGCCCATGGTATACCCCTATCTGATACACCTTTTCTCTTCTCTGTTCCCTCCATCCTGCCCCCTACCCTTCTGCACCCACTTTGGATCACTCTATCATACAGGATGACGCTCCCAATCGGTCCCTCGGAGAGGACTACAACACTGCAGACACTTCCCACACTTTCTGGCACCAACTAGCAGGACCGTTCCCTAAGGCTCATGGCGGGATTCGAACCTAGGACACCAGCGTTGTAAGGTGCTTTAAGACCACGCTGCTAACCGCTGAGCCACCGTGCTACCCGTGCTAAGCCTCTGTGCTGCCCTGCCCTGTATAGTTAGGAGAAATGTTTGTCATGGGTTTAAGATGTTCTTTTTGATGCATATGGTCATTGTCCAGGAACTAGACGTGAGATTGTGAAGGGCTAAAAATAACGTTAAAAGTCTGACGGTTGGACGGGTGGTTTGGGCAAAATCTCACGTAACTCACACGCCCTGAGGGGATTTGAACTCTCGACCCTGCGGTCGCAAGGCTGCAGCTCTGACCACTAAGCCATGGAACCGCCGCACTTGTATCCTCAACCAATCTGCTGACCTAATGATGCACTCTTCAATGAGCTGTATAGCGCTGATAGATTATTGCTTGTCTAGGATTTGTTTGGAATGTATATGGTCTTGTCCATGAGATTAGTCAGGAAGTGCGGTGGCTCAGTGGTTAGCAGTTCGCTGTGAAACGCTGAGGTCCTGAGTTCAAATCCCGTCAAGGGCCATGGGGAGCGTAGTCACTAAATGAATAACCCATTGGGTGGAGGCCAATGGAACTCTGGGACATCCTCACAGGACTAGATGACATCGCAATGGAACGTCTGGGACGTCAACACAGAACTCAATGACATCGCAATGGAATGTCTGGGATGTCAACACGGAACTCGATGACATCACGGTGGAACTTCAAGGACGGCATCACGGAGCTCAATGAACTTCCAGGACATCAACACGGAACTCGATGACAGCGCCGTGGAACTTCAAGGTCGGCATCGTGGAAGTCGATGACATCACGGTGGAACTTCAAGGACGGCATCACAGAACTCGATGACATCGTGGTGGAACTTCCAGGACGGCATCACGGAGCTCGATGAACTTCCAGGACGTCAACACGGAACTCGATGACAGCGCCGTGGAACTTCAAGGACGGCATCACGGAACTCGATGATATTGTCACTTTTTGGCATCGCAATGGCACTTCTTATCTCCCAACTCCCTCCCTAGTCTACCTTTACACCCCCTAGTTTGCCCACATGTCCACTCGCAGGCTACACACCCCTACCTTACACACTTCCCCAAACCCCCTTCTCTGAGGCCCATGGTATACCCCTATCTGATACACCTTTTCTCTTCTCTGTTCCCTCCATCCTGCCCCCTACCCATCTGCACCCACTTTGGATCACTCTATCATACAGGATGACGCTCCCAATCGGTCCCTCGGAGAGGACTACAACACTGCAGACACTTCCCACACTTTCTGGCACCAACTAGCAGGACCGTTCCCTAAGGCTCATGGCGGGATTCGAACCTAGGACACCAGCGTTGTAAGGTGCTTTAAGACCACGCTGCTAACCGCTGAGCCACCGTGCTACCCGTGCTAAGCCTCTGTGCTGCCCTGCCCTGTATAGTTAGGAGAAATGTTTGTCATGGGTTTAAGATGTTCTTTTTGATGCATATGGTCATTGTCCAGGAACTAGACGTGAGATTGTGAAGGGCTAAAAATAACGTTAAAAGTCTGACGGTTGGACGGGAGGTTTGGGCAAAAACTCGCATAAATCACACTCCCTGAGGGGATTTGAACTCTCGACCCTGTGGTCGCAAGTCTGCAGCTCTGACCACTAAGCCATGGAACCGCCGCACTTGTAGCCTCAACCAATCTGCTGACCTAATGATGCACTCTTCAATGACGTTGGACGGGTGGTTTGGGCAAAAACTCGCATAAGACACACGACCTGAGGGGATTTGAACTCTCGACCCCATGGTCGCAAGGGCGTAGCTCTAACCACTGAGCCACGGAACCGCCGCACTTGCAGCTTTAACCAATCTGCTGACCTAATGAGGCACTCTTCAATGAGCTGGATAGCTCTGATAGATTATTGCTCGGATAAGATGTTCTTTTTGATGCATATGGTCATTGTCCAGGAACTAGACGTGAGATTGTGAAGGGCTAAAAATAACGTTAAAAGTCTGACGGTTGGACGGGTGGTTTGGGCAAAAACTCACGTAACTCACACGCCCTGAGGGGATTTGAACTCTCGACCCTGCGGTCGCAAGGCTGCAGCTCTGTCCACTAAGCCATGGAACCGCTGCCCTTGTATCCTCAACCAATCTGCTGACCTAATGATGCACTCTTCAATGAGCTGTATAGCGCTGATAGATTATTGCTTGTCTAGGATTTGTTTGGAATGTATATGGTCTTGTCCATGAGATTAGTCAGGAAGTGCGGTGGCTCAGTGGTTAGCAGTTCGCTGTGAAACGCTGAGGTCCTGAGTTCAAATCCCGTCAAGGGCCATGGGGAGCGTAGTCACTAAATGAATAACCCATTGGGTGGAGGCCAATGGAACTCTGGGACATCCTCACAGGACTAGATGACATTGCAATGGAACGCCATGTCATCATCACAGAACCCGATGAAATCGCAATGGAACTTCTGGGACGTCAACACAGAACTCAATGACATCGCAATGGAATGTCTGGGATGTCAACACGGAACTCGATGACATCACGGTGGAACTTCAAGGACGGCATCACGGAACTCGATGACATCGTGGTGGAACTGCCAAGCCGTCACGGAACTCGATGACATTGCGGTGGAACTTCAAGGACGGCATCACGGAACTCGATGACATCGTGGTGGAACTTCCAGGACGGCATCACGGAGCTCGATGAACTTCCAGGACGTCAACACGGAACTCGATGATATTGTCACTTTTTGGCATCGCAATGGCACTTCTTATCTCCCAACTCCCTCCCTAGTCTACCTTTACACCCCCTAGTTTGCCCACATGTCCACTCGCAGGCTACACACCCCTACCTTACACACTTCCCCAAACCCCCTTCTCTGAGGCCCATGGTATACCCCTATCTGATACACCTTTTCTCTTCTCTGTTCCCTCCATCCTGCCCCCTACCCTTCTGCACCCACTTTGGATCACTCTATCATACAGGATGACGCTCCCAATCGGTCCCTCGGAGAGGACTACAACACTGCAGACACTTCCCACACTTTCTGGCACCAACTAGCAGGACCGTTCCCTAAGGCTCATGGCGGGATTCGAACCTAGGACACCAGCGTTGTAAGGTGCTTTAAGACCACGCTGCTAACCGCTGAGCCACCGTGCTACCCGTGCTAAGCCTCTGTGCTGCCCTGCCCTGTATAGTTAGGAGAAATGTTTGTCATGGGTTTAAGATGTTCTTTTTGATGCATATGGTCATTGTCCAGGAACTAGACGTGAGATTGTGAAGGGCTAAAAATAACGTTAAAAGTCTGACGGTTGGACGGGAGGTTTGGGCAAAAACTCGCATAAATCACACTCCCTGAGGGGATTCGAACTCTCGACCCTGTGGTCGCAAGTCTGCAGCTCTGACCACTAAGCCATGGAACCGCCGCACTTGTAGCCTCAACCAATCTGCTGACCTAATGATGCACTCTTCAATGACGTTGGACGGGTGGTTTGGGCAAAAACTCGCATAAGACACACGACCTGAGGGGATTTGAACTCTCGACCCCATGGTCGCAAGGGCGTAGCTCTAACCACTGAGCCACAGAACCGCCGCACTTGCAGCTTTAACCAATCTGCTGACCTAATGAGGCACTCTTCAATGAGCTGGATAGCTCTGATAGATTATTGCTCGGATAAGATGTTCTTTTTGATGCATATGGTCATTGTCCAGGAACTAGACGTGAGATTGTGAAGGGCTAAAAATAACGTTAAAAGTCTGACGGTTGGACGGGTGGTTTGGGCAAAAACTCACGTAACTCACACGCCCTGAGGGGATTTGAACTCTCGACCCTGCGGTCGCAAGGCTGCAGCTCTGACCACTAAGCCATGGAACCGCCGCACTTGTATCCTCAACCAATCTGCTGACCTAATGATGCACTCTTCAATGAGCTGTATAGCGCTGATAGATTATTGCTTGTCTAGGATTTGTTTGGAATGTATATGGTCTTGTCCATGAGATTAGTCAGGAAGTGCGGTGGCTCAGTGGTTAGCAGTTCGCTGTGAAACGCTGAGGTCCTGAGTTCAAATCCCGTCAAGGGCCATGGGGAGCGTAGTTACTAAATGAATAACCCATTGGGTGGAGGCCAATGGAACGCTGGGACATCCTCACAGGACTAGATGACATCGCAATGGAACGCCATGTCATCATCACAGAACCCGATGAAATCGCAATGGAACTTCTGGGACGTCAACACAGAACTCAATGACATCGCAATGGAATGTCTGGGATGTCAACACGGAACTCGATGACATCACGGTGGAACTTCAAGGACGGCATCACGGAACTCGATGACATCGTGGTGGAACTGCCAAGCCGTCACGGAACTCGATGACATTGCGGTGGAACTTCAAGGACGGCATCACGGAACTCGATGACATCGTGGTGGAACTTCCAGGACGGCATCACGGAGCTCGATGAACTTCCAGGACGTCAACACGGAACTCGATGACAGCGCCGTGGAACTTCAAGGTCGGCATCGTGGAACTCGATGACATCACGGTGGAACTTCAAGGACAGCATCACAGAACTCGATGACATGGAACGCTGGGACATCCTCACAGGACTAGATGACATCGCAATGGAACTTCCAGGACGGCATCACGGAGCTCGATGAACTTCCAGGACGTCAACACGGAACTCGATGACAGCGCTGTGGAACTTCAAGGACGGCATCATGGAACTCGATGACATTGCGGTGAATCTTCTGGGACGGCATCACGGAACTCGATGATATTGTCACTTTTTGGCATCGCAATGGCACTTCTTATCTCCCAACTCCCTCCCTAGTCTACCTTTACACCCCCTAGTTTGCCCACATGTCCACTCGCAGGCTACACACCCCTACCTTACACACTTCCCCAAACCCCCTTCTCTGAGGCCCATGGTATACCCCTATCTGATACACCTTTTCTCTTCTCTGTTCCCTCCATCCTGCCCCCTACCCTTCTGCACCCACTTTGGATCACTCTATCATACAGGATGACGCTCCCAATCGGTCCCTCGGAGAGGACTACAACACTGCAGACACTTCCCACACTTTCTGGCACCAACTAGCAGGACCGTTCCCTAAGGCTCATGGCGGGATTCGAACCTAGGACACCAGCGTTGTAAGGTGCTTTAAGACCACGCTGCTAACCGCTGAGCCACCGTGCTACCCGTGCTAAGCCTCTGTGCTGCCCTGCCCTGTATAGTTAGGAGAAATGTTTGTCATGGGTTTAAGATGTTCTTTTTGATGCATATGGTCATTGTCCAGGAACTAGACGTGAGATTGTGAAGGGCTAAAAATAACGTTAAAAGTCTGACGGTTGGACGGGTGGTTTGGGCAAAAACTCACGTAACTCACACGCCCTGAGGGGATTTGAACTCTCGACCCTGCGGTCGCAAGGCTGCAGCTCTGACCACTAAGCCATGGAACCGCCGCACTTGTATCCTCAACCAATCTGCTGACCTAATGATGCACTCTTCAATGAGCTGTATAGCGCTGATAGATTATTGCTTGTCTAGGATTTGTTTGGAATGTATATGGTCTTGTCCATGAGATTAGTCAGGAAGTGCGGTGGCTCAGTGGTTAGCAGTTCGCTGTGAAACGCTGAGGTCCTGAGTTCAAATCCCGTCAAGGGCCATGGGGAGCGTAGTCACTAAATGAATAACCCATTGGGTGGAGGCCAATGGAACTCTGGGACATCCTCACAGGACTAGATGACATCGCAATGGAACGCCATGTCATCATCACAGAACCCGATGAAATCGCAATGGAACTTCTGGGACGTCAACACAGAACTCAATGACATCGCAATGGAATGTCTGGGATGTCAACACGGAACTCGATGACATCACGGTGGAACTTCAAGGACGGCATCACGGAGCTCGATGAACTTCCAGGACGTCAACACGGAACTCGATGACAGCGCCGTGGAACTTCAAGGTCGGCATCGTGGAAGTCGATGACATCACGGTGGAACTTCAAGGACGGCATCACGGAACTCGATGACATCGTGGTGGAACTTCCAGGACGGCATCACGGAGCTCGATGAACTTCCAGGACGTCAACACGGAACTCGATGACAGCGCCGTGGAACTTCAAGGACGGCATCACGGAACTCGATGATATTGTCACTTTTTGGCATCGCAATGGCACTTCTTATCTCCCAACTCCCTCCCTAGTCTACCTTTACACCCCCTAGTTTGCCCACATGTCCACTCGCAGGCTACACACCCCTACCTTACACACTTCCCCAAACCCCCTTCTCTGAGGCCCATGGTATACCCCTATCTGATACACCTTTTCTCTTCTCTGTTCCCTCCATCCTGCCCCCTACCCATCTGCACCCACTTTGGATCACTCTATCATACAGGATGACGCTCCCAATCGGTCCCTCGGAGAGGACTACAACACTGCAGACACTTCCCACACTTTCTGGCACCAACTAGCAGGACCGTTCCCTAAGGCTCATGGCGGGATTCGAACCTAGGACACCAGCGTTGTAAGGTGCTTTAAGACCACGCTGCTAACCGCTGAGCCACCGTGCTACCCGTGCTAAGCCTCTGTGCTGCCCTGCCCTGTATAGTTAGGAGAAATGTTTGTCATGGGTTTAAGATGTTCTTTTTGATGCATATGGTCATTGTCCAGGAACTAGACGTGAGATTGTGAAGGGCTAAAAATAACGTTAAAAGTCTGACGGTTGGACGGGAGGTTTGGGCAAAAACTCGCATAAATCACACTCCCTGAGGGGATTTGAACTCTCGACCCTGTGGTCGCAAGTCTGCAGCTCTGACCACTAAGCCATGGAACCGCCGCACTTGTAGCCTCAACCAATCTGCTGACCTAATGATGCACTCTTCAATGACGTTGGACGGGTGGTTTGGGCAAAAACTCGCATAAGACACACGACCTGAGGGGATTTGAACTCTCGACCCCATGGTCGCAAGGGCGTAGCTCTAACCACTGAGCCACGGAACCGCCGCACTTGCAGCTTTAACCAATCTGCTGACCTAATGAGGCACTCTTCAATGAGCTGGATAGCTCTGATAGATTATTGCTCGGATAAGATGTTCTTTTTGATGCATATGGTCATTGTCCAGGAACTAGACGTGAGATTGTGAAGGGCTAAAAATAACGTTAAAAGTCTGACGGTTGGACGGGTGGTTTGGGCAAAAACTCACGTAACTCACACGCCCTGAGGGGATTTGAACTCTCGACCCTGCGGTCGCAAGGCTGCAGCTCTGTCCACTAAGCCATGGAACCGCTGCCCTTGTATCCTCAACCAATCTGCTGACCTAATGATGCACTCTTCAATGAGCTGTATAGCGCTGATAGATTATTGCTTGTCTAGGATTTGTTTGGAATGTATATGGTCTTGTCCATGAGATTAGTCAGGAAGTGCGGTGGCTCAGTGGTTAGCAGTTCGCTGTGAAACGCTGAGGTCCTGAGTTCAAATCCCGTCAAGGGCCATGGGGAGCGTAGTCACTAAATGAATAACCCATTGGGTGGAGGCCAATGGAACTCTGGGACATCCTCACAGGACTAGATGACATCGCAATGGAACGCCATGTCATCATCACAGAACCCGATGAAATCGCAATGGAACTTCTGGGACGTCAACACAGAACTCAATGACATCGCAATGGAATGTCTGGGATGTCAACACGGAACTCGATGACATCACGGTGGAACTTCAAGGACGGCATCACGGAACTCGATGACATCGTGGTGGAACTGCCAAGCCGTCACGGAACTCGATGACATTGCGGTGGAACTTCAAGGACGGCATCACGGAACTCGATGACATCGTGGTGGAACTTCCAGGACGGCATCACGGAGCTCGATGAACTTCCAGGACGTCAACACGGAACTCGATGACAGCGCCGTGGAACTTCAAGGTCGGCATCGTGGAACTCGATGACATCACGGTGGAACTTCAAGGACAGCATCACAGAACTCGATGACATGGAACGCTGGGACATCCTCACAGGACTAGATGACATCGCAATGGAACTTCCAGGACGTCAACACGGAACTCGATGACAGCGCTGTGGAACTTCAAGGACGGCATCATGGAACTCGATGACATTGCGGTGAATCTTCTGGGACGGCATCACGGAACTCGATGATATTGTCACTTTTTGGCATCGCAATGGCACTTCTTATCTCCCAACTCCCTCCCTAGTCTACCTTTACACCCCCTAGTTTGCCCACATGTCCACTCGCAGGCTACACACCCCTACCTTACACACTTCCCCAAACCCCCTTCTCTGAGGCCCATGGTATACCCCTATCTGATACACCTTTTCTCTTCTCTGTTCCCTCCATCCTGCCCCCTACCCTTCTGCACCCACTTTGGATCACTCTATCATACAGGATGACGCTCCCAATCGGTCCCTCGGAGAGGACTACAACACTGCAGACACTTCCCACACTTTCTGGCACCAACTAGCAGGACCGTTCCCTAAGGCTCATGGCGGGATTCGAACCTAGGACACCAGCGTTGTAAGGTGCTTTAAGACCACGCTGCTAACCGCTGAGCCACCGTGCTACCCGTGCTAAGCCTCTGTGCTGCCCTGCCCTGTATAGTTAGGAGAAATGTTTGTCATGGGTTTAAGATGTTCTTTTTGATGCATATGGTCATTGTCCAGGAACTAGACGTGAGATTGTGAAGGGCTAAAAATAACGTTAAAAGTCTGACGGTTGGACGGGTGGTTTGGGCAAAAACTCACGTAACTCACACGCCCTGAGGGGATTTGAACTCTCGACCCTGCGGTCGCAAGGCTGCAGCTCTGACCACTAAGCCATGGAACCGCCGCACTTGTATCCTCAACCAATCTGCTGACCTAATGATGCACTCTTCAATGAGCTGTATAGCGCTGATAGATTATTGCTTGTCTAGGATTTGTTTGGAATGTATATGGTCTTGTCCATGAGATTAGTCAGGAAGTGCGGTGGCTCAGTGGTTAGCAGTTCGCTGTGAAACGCTGAGGTCCTGAGTTCAAATCCCGTCAAGGGCCATGGGGAGCGTAGTCACTAAATGAATAACCCATTGGGTGGAGGCCAATGGAACTCTGGGACATCCTCACAGGACTAGATGACATCGCAATGGAACGCCATGTCATCATCACAGAACCCGATGAAATCGCAATGGAACTTCTGGGACGTCAACACAGAACTCAATGACATCGCAATGGAATGTCTGGGATGTCAACACGGAACTCGATGACATCACGGTGGAACTTCAAGGACGGCATCACGGAGCTCGATGAACTTCCAGGACGTCAACACGGAACTCGATGACAGCGCCGTGGAACTTCAAGGTCGGCATCGTGGAAGTCGATGACATCACGGTGGAACTTCAAGGACGGCATCACGGAACTCGATGACATCGTGGTGGAACTTCCAGGACGGCATCACGGAGCTCGATGAACTTCCAGGACGTCAACACGGAACTCGATGACAGCGCCGTGGAACTTCAAGGACGGCATCACGGAACTCGATGATATTGTCACTTTTTGGCATCGCAATGGCACTTCTTATCTCCCAACTCCCTCCCTAGTCTACCTTTACACCCCCTAGTTTGCCCACATGTCCACTCGCAGGCTACACACCCCTACCTTACACACTTCCCCAAACCCCCTTCTCTGAGGCCCATGGTATACCCCTATCTGATACACCTTTTCTCTTCTCTGTTCCCTCCATCCTGCCCCCTACCCATCTGCACCCACTTTGGATCACTCTATCATACAGGATGACGCTCCCAATCGGTCCCTCGGAGAGGACTACAACACTGCAGACACTTCCCACACTTTCTGGCACCAACTAGCAGGACCGTTCCCTAAGGCTCATGGCGGGATTCGAACCTAGGACACCAGCGTTGTAAGGTGCTTTAAGACCACGCTGCTAACCGCTGAGCCACCGTGCTACCCGTGCTAAGCCTCTGTGCTGCCCTGCCCTGTATAGTTAGGAGAAATGTTTGTCATGGGTTTAAGATGTTCTTTTTGATGCATATGGTCATTGTCCAGGAACTAGACGTGAGATTGTGAAGGGCTAAAAATAACGTTAAAAGTCTGACGGTTGGACGGGAGGTTTGGGCAAAAACTCGCATAAATCACACTCCCTGAGGGGATTTGAA
Source organism: Leptodactylus fuscus (assembly GCF_031893055.1). Classification (NCBI taxonomy): domain Eukaryota; kingdom Metazoa; phylum Chordata; class Amphibia; order Anura; family Leptodactylidae; genus Leptodactylus; species Leptodactylus fuscus. The sequence goes on along the minus strand of NW_027440177.1, from coordinate 7,945 downwards.
CTCTCGACCCTGTGGTCGCAAGTCTGCAGCTCTGACCACTAAGCCATGGAACCGCCGCACTTGTAGCCTCAACCAATCTGCTGACCTAATGATGCACTCTTCAATGACGTTGGACGGGTGGTTTGGGCAAAAACTCGCATAAGACACACGACCTGAGGGGATTTGAACTCTCGACCCCATGGTCGCAAGGGCGTAGCTCTAACCACTGAGCCACGGAACCGCCGCACTTGCAGCTTTAACCAATCTGCTGACCTAATGAGGCACTCTTCAATGAGCTGGATAGCTCTGATAGATTATTGCTCGGATAAGATGTTCTTTTTGATGCATATGGTCATTGTCCAGGAACTAGACGTGAGATTGTGAAGGGCTAAAAATAACGTTAAAAGTCTGACGGTTGGACGGGTGGTTTGGGCAAAAACTCACGTAACTCACACGCCCTGAGGGGATTTGAACTCTCGACCCTGCGGTCGCAAGGCTGCAGCTCTGTCCACTAAGCCATGGAACCGCTGCCCTTGTATCCTCAACCAATCTGCTGACCTAATGATGCACTCTTCAATGAGCTGTATAGCGCTGATAGATTATTGCTTGTCTAGGATTTGTTTGGAATGTATATGGTCTTGTCCATGAGATTAGTCAGGAAGTGCGGTGGCTCAGTGGTTAGCAGTTCGCTGTGAAACGCTGAGGTCCTGAGTTCAAATCCTGTCAAGGGCCATGGGGAGCGTAGTCACTAAATGAATAACCCATTGGGTGGAGGCCAATGGAACTCTGGGACATCCTCACAGGACTAGATGACATCGCAATGGAACGCCATGTCATCATCACAGAACCCGATGAAATCGCAATGGAACTTCTGGGACGTCAACACAGAACTCAATGACATCGCAATGGAATGTCTGGGATGTCAACACGGAACTCGATGACATCACGGTGGAACTTCAAGGACGGCATCACGGAACTCGATGACATCGTGGTGGAACTGCCAAGCCGTCACGGAACTCGATGACATTGCGGTGGAACTTCAAGGACGGCATCACGGAACTCGATGACATCGTGGTGGAACTTCCAGGACGGCATCACGGAGCTCGATGAACTTCCAGGACGTCAACACGGAACTCGATGATATTGTCACTTTTTGGCATCGCAATGGCACTTCTTATCTCCCAACTCCCTCCCTAGTCTACCTTTACACCCCCTAGTTTGCCCACATGTCCACTCGCAGGCTACACACCCCTACCTTACACACTTCCCCAAACCCCCTTCTCTGAGGCCCATGGTATACCCCTATCTGATACACCTTTTCTCTTCTCTGTTCCCTCCATCCTGCCCCCTACCCTTCTGCACCCACTTTGGATCACTCTATCATACAGGATGACGCTCCCAATCGGTCCCTCGGAGAGGACTACAACACTGCAGACACTTCCCACACTTTCTGGCACCAACTAGCAGGACCGTTCCCTAAGGCTCATGGCGGGATTCGAACCTAGGACACCAGCGTTGTAAGGTGCTTTAAGACCACGCTGCTAACCGCTGAGCCACCGTGCTACCCGTGCTAAGCCTCTGTGCTGCCCTGCCCTGTATAGTTAGGAGAAATGTTTGTCATGGGTTTAAGATGTTCTTTTTGATGCATATGGTCATTGTCCAGGAACTAGACGTGAGATTGTGAAGGGCTAAAAATAACGTTAAAAGTCTGACGGTTGGACGGGAGGTTTGGGCAAAAACTCGCATAAATCACACTCCCTGAGGGGATTTGAACTCTCGACCCTGTGGTCGCAAGTCTGCAGCTCTGACCACTAAGCCATGGAACCGCCGCACTTGTAGCCTCAACCAATCTGCTGACCTAATGATGCACTCTTCAATGACGTTGGACGGGTGGTTTGGGCAAAAACTCGCATAAGACACACGACCTGAGGGGATTTGAACTCTCGACCCCATGGTCGCAAGGGCGTAGCTCTAACCACTGAGCCACGGAACCGCCGCACTTGCAGCTTTAACCAATCTGCTGACCTAATGAGGCACTCTTCAATGAGCTGGATAGCTCTGATAGATTATTGCTCGGATAAGATGTTCTTTTTGATGCATATGGTCATTGTCCAGGAACTAGACGTGAGATTGTGAAGGGCTAAAAATAACGTTAAAAGTCTGACGGTTGGACGGGTGGTTTGGGCAAAAACTCACGTAACTCACACGCCCTGAGGGGATTTGAACTCTCGACCCTGCGGTCGCAAGGCTGCAGCTCTGACCACTAAGCCATGGAACCGCCGCACTTGTATCCTCAACCAATCTGCTGACCTAATGATGCACTCTTCAATGAGCTGTATAGCGCTGATAGATTATTGCTTGTCTAGGATTTGTTTGGAATGTATATGGTCTTGTCCATGAGATTAGTCAGGAAGTGCGGTGGCTCAGTGGTTAGCAGTTCGCTGTGAAACGCTGAGGTCCTGAGTTCAAATCCCGTCAAGGGCCATGGGGAGCGTAGTTACTAAATGAATAACCCATTGGGTGGAGGCCAATGGAACTCTGGGACATCCTCACAGGACTAGATGACATCGCAATGGAACGCCATGTCATCATCACAGAACCCGATGAAATCGCAATGGAACTTCTGGGACGTCAACACAGAACTCAATGACATCGCAATGGAATGTCTGGGATGTCAACACGGAACTCGATGACATCACGGTGGAACTTCAAGGACGGCATCACGGAACTCGATGACATCGTGGTGGAACTGCCAAGCCGTCACGGAACTCGATGACATTGCGGTGGAACTTCAAGGACGGCATCACGGAACTCGATGACATCGTGGTGGAACTTCCAGGACGGCATCACGGAGCTCGATGAACTTCCAGGACGTCAACACGGAACTCGATGACAGTGCTGTGGAACTTCAAGGACGGCATCATGGAACTCGATGACATTGCGGTGAATCTTCTGGGACGGCATCACGGAACTCGATGATATTGTCACTTTTTGGCATCGCAATGGCACTTCTTATCTCCCAACTCCCTCCCTAGTCTACCTTTACACCCCCTAGTTTGCCCACATGTCCACTCGCAGGCTACACACCCCTACCTTACACACTTCCCCAAACCCCCTTCTCTGAGGCCCATGGTATACCCCTATCTGATACACCTTTTCTCTTCTCTGTTCCCTCCATCCTGCCCCCTACCCTTCTGCACCCACTTTGGATCACTCTATCATACAGGATGACGCTCCCAATCGGTCCCTCGGAGAGGACTACAACACTGCAGACACTTCCCACACTTTCTGGCACCAACTAGCAGGACCGTTCCCTAAGGCTCATGGCGGGATTCGAACCTAGGACACCAGCGTTGTAAGGTGCTTTAAGACCACGCTGCTAACCGCTGAGCCACCGTGCTACCCGTGCTAAGCCTCTGTGCTGCCCTGCCCTGTATAGTTAGGAGAAATGTTTGTCATGGGTTTAAGATGTTCTTTTTGATGCATATGGTCATTGTCCAGGAACTAGACGTGAGATTGTGAAGGGCTAAAAATAACGTTAAAAGTCTGACGGTTGGACGGGTGGTTTGGGCAAAAACTCACGTAACTCACACGCCCTGAGGGGATTTGAACTCTCGACCCTGCGGTCGCAAGGCTGCAGCTCTGACCACTAAGCCATGGAACCGCCGCACTTGTATCCTCAACCAATCTGCTGACCTAATGATGCACTCTTCAATGAGCTGTATAGCGCTGATAGATTATTGCTTGTCTAGGATTTGTTTGGAATGTATATGGTCTTGTCCATGAGATTAGTCAGGAAGTGCGGTGGCTCAGTGGTTAGCAGTTCGCTGTGAAACGCTGAGGTCCTGAGTTCAAATCCCGTCAAGGGCCATGGGGAGCGTAGTCACTAAATGAATAACCCATTGGGTGGAGGCCAATGGAACTCTGGGACATCCTCACAGGACTAGATGACATCGCAATGGAACGCCATGTCATCATCACAGAACCCGATGAAATCGCAATGGAACTTCTGGGACGTCAACACAGAACTCAATGACATCGCAATGGAATGTCTGGGATGTCAACACGGAACTCGATGACATCACGGTGGAACTTCAAGGACGGCATCACGGAACTCGATGACATCGTGGTGGAACTGCCAAGCCGTCACGGAACTCGATGACATTGCGGTGGAACTTCAAGGACGGCATCACGGAACTCGATGACATCGTGGTGGAACTTCCAGGACGGCATCACGGAGCTCGATGAACTTCCAGGACGTCAACACGGAACTCGATGATATTGTCACTTTTTGGCATCGCAATGGCACTTCTTATCTCCCAACTCCCTCCCTAGTCTACCTTTACACCCCCTAGTTTGCCCACATGTCCACTCGCAGGCTACACACCCCTACCTTACACACTTCCCCAAACCCCCTTCTCTGAGGCCCATGGTATACCCCTATCTGATACACCTTTTCTCTTCTCTGTTCCCTCCATCCTGCCCCCTACCCTTCTGCACCCACTTTGGATCACTCTATCATACAGGATGACGCTCCCAATCGGTCCCTCGGAGAGGACTACAACACTGCAGACACTTCCCACACTTTCTGGCACCAACTAGCAGGACCGTTCCCTAAGGCTCATGGCGGGATTCGAACCTAGGACACCAGCGTTGTAAGGTGCTTTAAGACCACGCTGCTAACCGCTGAGCCACCGTGCTACCCGTGCTAAGCCTCTGTGCTGCCCTGCCCTGTATAGTTAGGAGAAATGTTTGTCATGGGTTTAAGATGTTCTTTTTGATGCATATGGTCATTGTCCAGGAACTAGACGTGAGATTGTGAAGGGCTAAAAATAACGTTAAAAGTCTGACGGTTGGACGGGAGGTTTGGGCAAAAACTCGCATAAATCACACTCCCTGAGGGGATTCGAACTCTCGACCCTGTGGTCGCAAGTCTGCAGCTCTGACCACTAAGCCATGGAACCGCCGCACTTGTAGCCTCAACCAATCTGCTGACCTAATGATGCACTCTTCAATGAGCTGTATAGCGCTGATAGATTATTGCTTGTCTAGGATTTGTTTGGAATGTATATGGTCTTGTCCATGAGATTAGTCAGAAAGTGCGGTGGCTCAGTGGTTAGCAGTTCGCTGTGAAACGCTGAGGTCCTGAGTTCAAATCCCGTCAAGGGCCATGGGGAGCGTAGTCACTAAATGAATAACCCATTGGGTGGAGGCCAATGGAACTCTGGGACATCCTCACAGGACTAGATGACATCGCAATGGAACGCCATGTCATCATCACAGAACCCGATGAAATCGCAATGGAACTTCTGGGACGTCAACACAGAACTCAATGACATCGCAATGGAATGTCTGGGATGTCAACACGGAACTCGATGACATCACGGTGGAACTTCAAGGACGGCATCACGGAACTCGATGACATCGTGGTGGAACTGCCAAGCCGTCACGGAACTCGATGACATTGCGGTGGAACTTCAAGGACGGCATCACGGAACTCGATGACATCGTGGTGGAACTTCCAGGACGGCATCACGGAGCTCGATGAACTTCCAGGACGTCAACACGGAACTCGATGATATTGTCACTTTTTGGCATCGCAATGGCACTTCTTATCTCCCAACTCCCTCCCTAGTCTACCTTTACACCCCCTAGTTTGCCCACATGTCCACTCGCAGGCTACACACCCCTACCTTACACACTTCCCCAAACCCCCTTCTCTGAGGCCCATGGTATACCCCTATCTGATACACCTTTTCTCTTCTCTGTTCCCTCCATCCTGCCCCCTACCCATCTGCACCCACTTTGGATCACTCTATCCAATCGGTCCCTCGGAGAGGACTACAACACTGCAGACACTTCCCACACTTTCTGGCACCAACTAGCAGGACCGTTCCCTAAGGCTCATGGCGGGATTCGAACCTAGGACACCAGCGTTGTAAGGTGCTTTAAGACCACGCTGCTAACCGCTGAGCCACCGTGCTACCCGTGCTAAGCCTCTGTGCTGCCCTGCCCTGTATAGTTAGGAGAAATGTTTGTCATGGGTTTAAGATGTTCTTTTTGATGCATATGGTCATTGTCCAGGAACTAGACGTGAGATTGTGAAGGGCTAAAAATAACGTTAAAAGTCTGACGGTTGGACGGGAGGTTTGGGCAAAAACTCGCATAAATCACACTCCCTGAGGGGATTTGAACTCTCGACCCTGTGGTCGCAAGTCTGCAGCTCTGACCACTAAGCCATGGAACCGCCGCACTTGTAGCCTCAACCAATCTGCTGACCTAATGATGCACTCTTCAATGACGTTGGACGGGTGGTTTGGGCAAAAACTCGCATAAGACACACGACCTGAGGGGATTTGAACTCTCGACCCCATGGTCGCAAGGGCGTAGCTCTAACCACTGAGCCACGGAACCGCCGCACTTGCAGCTTTAACCAATCTGCTGACCTAATGAGGCACTCTTCAATGAGCTGGATAGCTCTGATAGATTATTGCTCGGATAAGATGTTCTTTTTGAGGCATATGGTCATTGTCCAGGAACTAGACGTGAGATTGTGAAGGGCTAAAAATAACGTTAAAAGTCTGACGGTTGGACGGGTGGTTTGGGCAAAAACTCACGTAACTCACACGTCCTGAGGGGATTTGAACTCTCGACCCTGCGGTCGCAAGGCTGCAGCTCTGACCACTAAGCCATGGAACCGCCGCACTTGTATCCTCAACCAATCTGCTGACCTAATGATGCACTCTTCAATGAGCTGTATAGCGCTGATAGATTATTGCTTGTCTAGGATTTGTTTGGAATGTATATGGTCTTGTCCATGAGATTAGTCAGGAAGTGCGGTGGCTCAGTGGTTAGCAGTTCGCTGTGAAACGCTGAGGTCCTGAGTTCAAATCCCGTCAAGGGCCATGGGGAGCGTAGTTACTAAATGAATAACCCATTGGGTGGAGGCCAATGGAACTCTGGGACATCCTCACAGGACTAGATGACATCGCAATGGAACGCCATGTCATCATCACAGAACTCGATGAAATCGCAATGGAACTTCTGGGACGTCAACACAGAACTCAATGACATCGCAATGGAATGTCTGGGATGTCAACACGGAACTCGATGACATCACGGTGGAACTTCAAGGACGGCATCACGGAACTCGATGACATCGTGGTGGAACTGCCAAGCCGTCACGGAACTCGATGACATTGCGGTGGAACTTCAAGGACGGCATCACGGAACTCGATGACATCGTGGTGGAACTTCCAGGACGGCATCACGGAGCTCGATGAACTTCCAGGACGTCAACACGGAACTCGATGACAGCGCCGTGGAACTTCAAGGTCGGCATCGTGGAACTCGATGACATCACGGTGGAACTTCAAGGACAGCATCACAGAACTCAATGACATCGTGGTGGAACTTCCAGGACGGCATCACGGAGCTCGATGAACTTCCAGGACATCAACACGGAACTCGATGACAGCGCTGTGGAACTTCAAGGACGGCATCATGGAACTCGATGACATTGCGGTGAATCTTCTGGGACGGCATCACGGAACTCGATGATATTGTCACTTTTTGGCATCGCAATGGCACTTCTTATCTCCCAACTCCCTCCCTAGTCTACCTTTACACCCCCTAGTTTGCCCACATGTCCACTCGCAGGCTACACACCCCTACCTTACACACTTCCCCAAACCCCCTTCTCTGAGGCCCATGGTATACCCCTATCTGATACACCTTTTCTCTTCTCTGTTCCCTCCATCCTGCCCCCTACCCTTCTGCACCCACTTTGGATCACTCTATCATACAGGATGACGCTCCCAATCGGTCCCTCGGAGAGGACTACAACACTGCAGACACTTCCCACACTTTCTGGCACCAACTAGCAGGACCGTTCCCTAAGGCTCATGGCGGGATTCGAACCTAGGACACCAGCGTTGTAAGGTGCTTTAAGACCACGCTGCTAACC